>NC_080539.1:145921735-146184235 GCF_028640845.1 Ahaetulla prasina | reverse complement strand
CAATTGAAATGACACGGAGAAATAAATCCATGATGAAAATGCTTCCTTGTGCAACTGGCTATATGAAACAAAGAACCAGAATTTGAGAGAAGCTGGAATTTTTATTTCCATTTTTGGAACAAAAGTTATCAGAATTAAGCTACAGAAGAAAAGCTACAAACTAAAATGATGCATCTTTAAGAGCTAAATTGAAATTTCATTTAGAAGAATTGCTTTTCATGCTTTCCAAATGAAAGGTCTGCAGAAAGCAATCCCCTCTTCCCCTTTTTAGGCCTTTTTGGCATTTCCCCTGGATTTTTCCACTTTCTGTTAAAACATTCAAGGCAGACTTTGATCAGCTTTTAATCAGGTTGTAAGAAGCCTATTCTACATATCATTCTATTACTTTAAGTTGTTACTTAAGCTTGAGGCAATTTTTGTTGTTGTTTTAATTGGATAAGCTTCCCCCCCCCCTCCTTTGTATCTTGTTGAAACAAATAGAGGCAGACTTTCTCCATCTGTTCACCTCTGTTCTAAGATAAGTAAGATAACATGATGATGTGATTTGTTTTCTAAACTGACATTTTCTCATGACTTCCCTCCCCCTTTTTTCATTTACATTCTTTTTCGTGCAGAAAAAGAAATCTGTAAATCATTACAGATTTTAGAATGCCTTCACCTGTACACAACTCAAAATGCTGTCATTTTATGTAACATTGCTTCTTGGTTCAGGAGATCGCACGCAAGAAATCAAGTACTTTCTAAATATATCAGTACAGCTGTATTTTAACAATCTTTATCATGTGCCAGAGTCCACAGACAGTCGTTGCAATATATAATGATCAAGAATAGAACCAATAAAATAAGTAGAAACCATAACATTTAATTTAGTGAAATGCGATTCACATCTGGAATTCTTGTTTTATCAAGCACTCAGTTTACATGTCAAGTAATTCACACTTTTTAAAGCTACTCCATTTCTTTCTCATCATCTGCTCCCCCCACCATGCAACTCTTTCAGTAAGAGTCTTATACAACACAGTTCTAAATGTTTCTTGTGAGGCTTCCATAAAATAATGGTTGGTGAAATGGTTTCTCTGGCATTTTTGTATTATTTTGCTTTTTACTCCATATACAGGTAGTTCTTGACTTACAACCATTCGTTCAAAGTTGCAAAGGCATTGAAAAAAGTGACTTATGTTGTTTTTCAAATTTAAGAGTGTTGCAGCATCCCTATGGTCACGTGATCAAAATTCAGGCACTTAGCAACTGCCGGTTTTTATGACGGTTGCAGTATCCTGTGGTCACATGATCACCTTTTGAGAGCTTCTGACAAGCAAAGTCAACAGGAAGCAAGATTCATGTAATAGCCATGTTACTAACTTAACAATTGCAGTGATTCATTTAATAACTGTGGCAAAGAAGGTCATAAAATGGGGCAAACTTAACAACTGTACTTCCTAACAAAAGTAACTTCCATACTTAGCAATGGAAATCTTGGGTTCAGTTGTGGTCGTAAGTTGAGGACTACCTGTATGTATCTTCTCATGGATAGAACAGTTGATCTAGGAAGAGAAAACTCTCAAATGTGGATCATGAGAAATGGTTCCAGAAGAGAGCAAGTAGAGAATAAAGGTGTTGCAGAAAGGCCATTTTAAGGAAAATCAAGGGAAGCTATGGTTTCAGGGGGAATCTTTGTAGAAAAGTAGGATGCTATAGAATAATTGCCTCAATTAATTTACAACATCAATCGGGCTTCTTCTGCCTTGCTTCATTTTCAGCTGTTTTGTTTGCTTAAAGCACAATGATATCTTGTCAAGTAATATTGTACAAGACAATATTGTAGTGTTGTAACCTGGGTTTTTCTACAAGATCTGGGAAAGGATCAAATGTAGGTTAAATGCCTTGCATTTCATTATTTTTGCTCTTAGTGGCCTTAGATTCTTTCTTAATAACTTTTTTGTTACTAGTTCTCACTATAGTTTTTTTTATTTTATTATGCTATTTTGGAATTTTAGCCCTTTTATTGCCAGAAGGTTATATAAAATACTCTGCATATAAGCCCCAATAAACAAACAGACAGACATCAGGGTTTTTTTGTTTTGTTTTTTTGAATTTATATCCTGCCCTTCTCCGAAGACTCAGGGCGGCTTACATTGTGTAAGGCAATAGTCTCATCCTATTTGTATATTTATACAAAGTCAACTTATTGCCCCCCCCCAACAATCTGGGTCCTCATTTTACCTACCTTATAAAGGATGGAAGGCTGAGTCAACCTTGGGCCTGGTGGGACTCGAGCCTGCAGTAATTGTAATTGCAGGCAGCTGTGTGTTAATAACAGGCTGCATTAGCCTGGTGAGCCACTTCCCAGTGTATTCTTGTATATAACTATTTTTTTCGGGCAGAAGGGTGTGCTTCTAGTCCCTCTTGACCCTTGGTGACTGTGAGTCCCAGCAATTTTCTTGGCAAAGTTTTTTTTCCCCAGAAGTGGTTTACCATTGCATCCTTCCTAGGGCCGAGAGAGTGACTGGCCTAAAGTAACCTGGCTGGCTTCATGCCTAAAGTGGGACTAGAACAGTCTCTCAAAGTCTAGCCTTGACCACTACCCAAAGATGCCTCTTACATGTCATTTACAACAGGAAATACTTAATACGCTGAGGAGGGAGGAAATTAGGCTCATGTACCCAAACATACAACATTCAACTTGTGCAGTGAAAACAAAGCCTCTGAAAGCATAAAGTGAAGATGTTTCTGAGCTTTGTTCTTTATTAAAAAATCAAAAATACAAAATTTTCAACAGCGGCTACAACATTTTTATGTGTACGTTTTCTGCATGTGTATGTTCTATATATATATATCTAAGACTGAATGTGAGCCTTCTCCTCTACATTCCATGTCCAAAACAATCCTAGTTATGAATTAAACAGTAAGACAGGAAAGAGAAAATGTCCATAATTATGAATAATATAATATAAAGCCATGTAAACATTTTTTTATTTTTTCTCTTTTGTCACTTTTCACTGTTTTCCTAAATCCAGGATTATACTGTTAGTCATACTAATTGCCTTCATAATTTTACAGCTGGGTTTTGTAAACACTTATTTTAGTAATAGTTATTTAACTGTGTGTATATAGTATTTGTGTGTAGGTATGCATGTTAAAAAACAGCAAACAAGAACAACAAAGGCCAGATCCAGTTAGACTACAACAAAGTATTGGATTAAGGACTTGCCAAAATTCAGAGCCAAAAGCTAAGTTGGAACAATTAAACATTAGTTATATGCATGGACAGAATGTTGTATATAGCAATATAGGTCCATGGTATATTTAATAATGTTTGATATTCTGTTGTAAAACTTCAATTTATTTGGAGGTGTTATTATCTGAATGATTTAAATGTTTTCATTTGATTACCAGGTTGCAAATTTAGATTTCCAGAGCTAATACATCAGGCTTATTTGGATTTTGGCTAAATCAGTCAGGTGTTTCAGAAGTTTATATCACAAGTTGGTCTTCTTTTTTTCAGCCTGTTGTGTAGAACTAACATCATACCCCATTCTTTAGAAAATACTTACTTAGCTTTTTTAATAGTTAACACTAGTTATCAAATGATTTTAAGATAGATATACAACTGCAGCTGTTGCTTACTGTATCTCAGCTTTAATTTGATCAATCTGATCAAAAATCATCCTCTTTTAAGGCACTTGAAGAATCAGGGTGATAGTTTTTCCTCACTCACTTTGACTGTATGCTTGATTTTGATTTGTGTTGGGTGAACCTAGTCATTGCTGTTTATAAATTGAGGTTTATGTCTTATAGCTAATTGTGCTTTCCTCAATAAATATTAAGTAAACAGTGGTACACTACAAAGTGCAAAGTGAGCAATAGCTGCTATAAGTTACCACACTACAACATCGTTTGGTGAACAATCTTCTGCATTCAAATATCACTGGAATGTTGTACTTAGTTAACAGCTGAAGTAAAATCTTATCTTTTGGCAATGTCAAGTACTTAGTTGTTATTTGTAACAGATTGTTTAAAGGGCCCCACAGCAATGTCAGATTTATTTCTGTTTTGTGCTTGTTGTAATACCTGTCCCAGGTACCTCAAGATGAATGGGGAGGTTACCCTGCTGGTGGTAAAGATGAGGAGATTCCCTGCAGAAGGATGAGAAGTGGAAGTTATATTAAAGCCATGGGAGATGAGGAAAGTGGAGATTCTGACAGTAGTCCCAAAACATCACCAAAGGTAGCAGTCCATCCGGAATCATTGTTAAAATCTATTGGACAAAGAGCCCTTGGTGACCACCAGAAGTAAGCCTCTCAAAGCTTTTTTCCTATTTTATTTTTGTGGGTTTCATTTCTTTCTACTATTTCTTCATCTTCTACTTCAGCTGATAATGTTTTAAAAGTAATATTGATTGGCTATACACTTTTTCAGATTAAGCTGATGCTTTTTATTGTGGGCGCGAAAATAATTTTTTACTCTATGGTGATGGCGAACCGATGGCGAACCTATGACACACGTGCAGAGCCATATTTGTGGGCACACAAGCGTTGCCCTAGCTTAGCTCTGGTGCGCATGCATGTGCCAGCCAGCTGATTTTCGGGCCTTCCAGACCCACCAGAAGTCTGGAAACAGGCCATTTCTGGCCTCCGGGGGGCCTCTGGGTGGGGAAGGCCATTTTCGCCCTTCCCAGGCTCCAAGAAAGAGTCTAGAGCCTGGGGAGGGTGAAAAAGAGCCTACCGGGTTCACTGTGCCATCGCGTGCCAAAAGTGGGGGGAGCATGGGGGGGTCACACATGCAGCACGAGGAGTGGGACACATTGAATTATGGGTGTGGGCACACGCATGTGGGACACCACCACCCGCGCTCCCCCCGCTTTTGGCATGTGACAGCAAAAAGGTTAGCCATCACTGCTCTATAACAACTGGCCATTGTGTTTTTAAGACAAAGGATGAATGTCAGTATTCAAAGTATAAATGCCTAGATGTTGGTCAATTAGTGTGGAGTATTTTAAATAATACAAAGAAATGAGGACATAATCACTTGACTATGTTAAAATACTATCCAGTGTTCCTTGAATTGGCAGAAAAGTGTGCCAGCCTTATTGCCAAACCCTATTCTCTCTCAATAATCAGGCCATGAGTAGTGCTCTCCATACTGTTTTAATGCAGAATGAGTTACAGGAAGTGAGTGATGGATTCCCTTTCTTATTCCTCTCTACCAATCATTCTTGTTAATGGGAGATAAAGTGTGGATGGGTGCTTAGTGTTCAGTCACCTTTTAGTTGCCTAATTATAGGTTGCAACCATAGAGATCCTCCATGTTTGGGTCCCATCAGTTGGGTATTTTTCTGAAAACAGGTCTCTATTTTTCAAGTGTCCAAAAATAGATTGGCTGACAGGACATAAGGCTGTAAGAGGGGACAAGTGTGAAGTAGTAGAGAATGATCAGTAATGAACTAAGATTCCTGAGAGACAGAATTTGTCACATGCACAGCCCATTACAGAGAGGGATACAGAGGTAGAAAGAGTTATTTGCAAAAAAATGTATCTAACCAGAGATACGGGGTTCACAAGGAATCTTTTGTTGCTTTGAAACCCCATTTCATCATCAGCTTCTTGCTTATATCTCAGAGAATAGCCCTTTGACAAGGCCCTGTCTGAACATCTGTCTTCATCTTGGAATAGAGTCAGAATATTTATTCTGTAAAACATTTGAAAGTTAGATGAAGCAACAAACCAAATTAAGTTAGTCAACTGATTGCTGAGAATACAAGTGAAGAAAATCCTGTCTTTGTTTGACTAGGAGAAGGGGAAACACACAGTCTTAACACACTTAAGCTTTCATCATTGTTTTTCCACTTCAGTTGAAAAGCAAAATACACATGGTATATTATTACAAGGCTAAATGGAGACATGGCTCTCCAGTTACATCTTCTTTTTCTCAGTTAATCGTACCTCTTAAATGGAAGGCAAATGTGGTCTGTCCTGTAGTGTGCCTTTTAAGAAGTAACGCTCAAAAAATGTAGTTAAGTCCAGTCCTCCCACAAAGAAGCTTGCCAAAGACTTAGAGGTTCTTCTTTTAGCTTTGCCTTGGAAAGGTCCTTCCATTTCTTAGCTGCTCATTGGGGAATACCATCAAAAGCCTTCTGATCTCTGCCTTTCATAGTCCAGGAAGTTCCTGTCATGCACTGTATTTCTGTATCATTCATGACATTTAAAAACCATAGACTTTACTGAAGAGATAAAGTTTTTCATTGTTCAAGGACCTTTTGTAAAAAGCTCGGATGAATGGAAAGTATTCATACATCCACTGAGATCAATTTCAGAGGCAATTTTTTTGAAGACTGCCATTTTAAACTAAACAAATATTAGTCAAATTAGGCAATGCTGTTAGTCCACTAATGAGGAAAAACCTGTCTGTTTGGAGAAGATAAATTGTGCAATTTCTTTAAGTGGATTGAACATCCAAGACAGGGTCGTCAACAAGAAAAATAATTACCAATTTGAAAATTGTGAATCAAATTACCACAAATAAGTCCGATATTCATTCTCAAACAATAGCATCAAAGAAGCTCAGGGAAGAAGTTCATTACAGGTTTGTAGTTTTAAGATTTACAAAAGTCAAAATATTAACAGGAAAAAGGAAAAGTGTCTGAATTGAAGTAATATCCCATGTGTGGCATTTTGAGAATTACATTACCTAGCACGGCAAGTAAGTTATCATAGTCTAAGAAATCAGATTACTGCTGCTACAGTAAAATATAACCTTGTCTCAAAAGTGCCAGGCTTTTTGCTTCTACATTGTTTCTCAAACTGTATTCTTGAATCAAGTTTTTGCTGTTTGTGTCTTTTACATGTTTTTTATTTATTTATTTATTTATTAAATTTTTATACCGCCCTTCTCCCTAGGGACTTAGGGCGGTGTACAGCCAAAGATAAAAAACATAAGAAATATACAAACCAAAAATATAGAAACCAAGCATATTAGAAAATGGCCAATTAAAAATTTAAAATTACAACCCTAAAATAATAAAACCCCGGTTAAAAGATTTAAAAAATTTAAAAATTATTTTAAAATATTAAAAATATTAAGCCAGTCCCGCTTGTATAAATAGATGTGTTTTCAGCTCATGGCGAAAGGTCCGAAGATCAGGTAATTGACGCAATCCAGGGGGAAGTTTGTTCCAGAGCGTAGGAGCTCCCACAGAGAAGGCCCTACTCCTGGGGGCCGCCAGCCGACATTGTTTGGCGGACGGCACCCTGAGAAGACCCTCTCTGTGTGAGCGTACGGGTCGGTGGGAGGCATTAGGTAGCAGCAGGCGGTCCCGTAAGTACCCAGGCCCTAAGCCATGTGTGTGTAGAACTCCATAAAAATGTAGGACAAGCTATTAATCTGCTATGATTGTGAGCTGATGGCAGACAAGTGGTTTAGGAGCTATGTGCAGTCCTCAAATTTATCTTTTAAATCTCTTATTTTTGTTTTTAATGAAAAGGAACTTTAGGGAGTTGATCAGGTAATCAGTGAAGGAGCATTAAATGCAGGAGAAAAGATGAAGGGAGTTTCAGCTCCTCGTCTTCACAAGTACTTCACAAAGCCTTTCCCATGCCTCAAATGCTTGTATTGGCCAAAATAATTGTGGCAAAAAGTAACCCTTATAAGAAGTGCATGAATTGACGTTGGTCCCTTCGGGGAAGAATGTTATGGAGAACACCTGTTGCTGATCAGAAAGAAGGCACCTCCCGTAGGCAGCCCTTTTATGAACTAACTTGTGGCAAAAGCTTAGCATATTTTTCTGTTCCAAATTACTATTTTCTCCAGATGCCTTGGGGAATAAATTTGATACAGAATGTATTAATTAATCCATCCTTCCCTACAAAACAAAATGCAAATGTGTTTAATTTTTCAAAACTATTAGTTGTACATTTTACCTTGAAATTTTTTTATTAATCGTTTGATCTCTACAGAGACATTGTTACAATGAAAAAAGTTGTCATTGTTTGAAAAAGAGATGTCAATAAATACAGAGCAAATTTAAATGTACTCTTTTAACCAAGTCTCAATGTACTGTATTCAGTTGTTTACATGCCTCCCTGTTAAAAATTTCATAGATTTTAAGGAAAATAAGTGATACATCTATGTTCATCTAATAGTTCATTTTATTGGACTCAAAATCTGACCGACCATATTAGCCCAAAATTGCAAAAGTTCAGATGATCACAAGAGAGCATTGAATAGCTAGGATTTTCTATAGCTCTTTGCTGCCAGCTGTTATTAACCTGGATATTTACAATTTAGGTCTCGGTGGCCTGGTTGAGCAAACATCTTCATAGTTTAAATGTTAATGGGTCAGCACTCTTTATGCAGCTGCTTGAAGATAGTTTGTAAAATGGAGAAAGTAGTAACTTTCATTTTAACAGGAAACATCTTGCTGGAAACACTTGAGTTGAATCTGCTTTGCAGCATTCTAGTTGCAGTTCATAAATAGCAGTTATGATAACTCATAATTCTTAGTAGTATATTTGGCTTTGAAATTTTAAAACCATCTGCTTCTCTGAGACTGGTCAAGTCTGTTCTCTTGAGATTATATTATTGATTTTTCCATCTATAGAGGAAAAGGCTGTGCAGAGAAGTATTCTCAGTCACTGCTTTTCAGCTGGGGATTTCCCTTCCAAACTATTTCTTGTTGTGTTCTTATGTTTTCCTAGAAAAAGTCGGACGTGATAGTAAATGAAGAAGGAACCAAACTTTAATGGCATCTGCTGAATTGTATAGTTCTTTCTTTCTATATCACATTCTCTTTGATCTTTCTAAGATCTGTACGTATACACACATGCGCCATAGAGAAAAAGGTGCAATCCTAAAGTTTTCCAGAGAGAGCTGAAGAGTCAGGTGATGCTAAAGATTGCGTGGAATTAGGTCTCCATTCCAGGTTTAATGACTTAAGTCTGGCAATCAGAGCACACTTCAGTTGCAGAAGTGAAACACTTTTCATAGGACCGGGCTATCTACGGGACCGTCTACTGCCGGCTTCTATCTCCCATCGTCCGGTACGTTCCCACAGAGAGGGACTCCTCAGGGTGCCGTCAGCCAAACAGTGTCGACTGGCGGGCCCCCGGGGGGGGGCCTTCTCTGTGGGGGCTCCCACCCTGGGGGACGAACTTCCCCTCCGACTTGACAATTACCTGACCTTAGGACCTTTCGCGATCTTAAACCTTATTTATTTCGTATGGCTGGACTAGCCTGATTTTTATCTTTATTGGATGGGTTTTTAAAATTTTGTGATTTTATGGGGGAGTATGTTTTTTAACATTTGGGCATTTAAATTAGTTTTTTAAGGGATGTTTTTAATTATTGTATGTATTTGTATTTTATCTGCCTGTTCACCACCCTGAGTCCTTCGGGAGAAGGGCGGTATACAAATTAAAATATTATTATTATTATTATTATTATTATTATTATAACTGGAACACTGTGGATAATATCTTGTGGTTTTACAGGCCTTAGGTTAGACAGAGACTATAACAGGTTCTACCAGGTTCGCCTGGTGCGCCAGTTGCGCCCCTTTCTAGACCGGGATGCCCTATGCACGGTCACTCACGCCCTCGTGACGTCTCGTCTGGATTACTGCAATGCTCTCTACATGGGGCTCCCCTTGAAGGGCATCCGGAGGCTGCAGTTAGTCCAGAATGCGGCTGCGCGGGTGATAGAGGGAGCCCCTCGTGGCTCCCGTGTGACACCTATCCTGCGCAGACTGCACTGGCTACCTGTGGCCTTCCGGGTGCGCTTCAAGGTTTTGGTAACCACCTTTAAAGCGCTCCATGGCATAGGGCCGGGTTACTTACGGGACCGCCTACTGCTACCGAATACCTCTCACCGACCCGTGCGCTCTCACAGAGAGGGACTCCTCAGGGTGCCGTCAGCTAGGCAGTGTCGTCTGGCGACACCCAGGGGAAGGGCCTTCTCTGTGGGGGCTCCCACCCTCTGGAACGAACTCCCCCCAGGACTCCGTCAACTTCCGGACCTCCGAACCTTCCGTCGCGAGCTTAAAACACATTTATTCATCCGCGCAGGACTGGATTAGATTTTAAATTTATATTGGTTTTTAATGGGTTTTATTATTTATACTGCTTTTTAATAATTCGGCCTTTTAGAATAAGTTTTTTAATTGTTATTTTAATTTGTATTTATATGTTTTTACTTGCCTGTGAACCGCCCTGAGTCCTTCGGGAGATAGGGCGGTATATAAATGTGATTAATAAATAAATAAAATAAATAAATAAACAGAACTTGAATAAGAATTAGTAAAGGGCAAAATGGACCCAACGATGATAGGAGCCACTCAGGGCTGTGACTCCTAAGCTGGGTGAGTGGCTCCAACAGCTCCCAAGGAAAACATCAGAGCTTTCTGTCCAGAAGAGAGCAGTGCTAGGAACAACTAAAATATTGCACAAATCTTTTAAACTCCCAGGCCTCTGGTAGATTGAGGGAGACTTGTAACATTCATAGGGGTGAGAAGGGATTTTGTTTGGTGAGGGTTGTGGTTTTTTTTTATCATAGTTCATATATAGCAGATAGCTCATATATAGTTCATTAATTACAAAATACTTGAAGAGTTAAAGATCACTTTTTTCTCAGTTCCTTACATTTCCTTTACTTTGGCCAGTTTAAAAATCTAAGCTTCTTGCCTTGTTAATAATTTTTTCCAACAGAAATTTTCACTGTCTGCAATCCAACAAGAGAGCCAGAAAATATAGAAATTAGAAAACTAAACAGGGTAAAATCATTATTTTAACCAAAGATATTCTCTCAAGCAAAGATAACTTTAATCTTTGCCATTTAATGGTTGTTGTTTTTTACTTGCCTCAAGAGTGGATTGCAATTCCTACATACTAATTGACTCCCTAATTTTATCATATAATACCCAGGTATTTAAATGAAGATTATTTGAGCTGTATTTCTGAGAAAGCCAGAATTTTAAGCTTTGGATTGAATGGTATGGCTGTGCAGAAAAGAGATGGCTTATTTTTCTTATATTCAAACCCAAAGTAGTTTTGAATGAATTTGAAAGCATTAAATCGTTCCAATACAGATTACATGAATTAGAAAAAGCTTAATGTGAACAACTTTTCTTTGTGTTGTACACTTTTCCACCTATCCCTGGATGGAAACAAATCACCTCTGCCACACAACGGTTGTAAAATAGATATGGCAAGGAAATAGCATGATCTTTTGTCTTTTTTAAGAACAGTTCTTTCTGAATTAGTGTACACCCAGGTGTGACCTGTGTATTTGTACATCAATTTTTTAAGGTACAAGTAAAAGCTCCATCAAAGCCCAGTCTTCCTGGGACTGTGGACCTCCTTTCTAGACTAGACCAGCAAATGTTTTATGAATGTTTAAAACCGAAAGGGAGGCCAGATTTGTAAAAGTTCATTTAGTAAAGTCTGCTGTGTGTTTTACAAGCATGAAGATCTATTTAGACCTATTTAGTAACAATAGAATTATTAAATAGAATTAACCGTACAAGACAGAATGTTGATATCCTGATTCTATAATTCTGTAGCTTGATAGGAGAATGGGAACTCAATTCTCTCATTGCTTTAAGAAATATTATTAATTGAAATAATTGCTAATTATTTCAATTAATAATAGATCACTTTCCCAATGAGAACTTATTAAAAAAAACAAGAAAAGGAGCTAAAATATATTTCAAACACTTAAGTGCTTATAAGTGTGTCCATCGAGCTAGGTGATTTTTCCATTTTTAACGTGCTTCTAAAATTACATGTGTTCAATTATGCAAAAGGCATTTAAATTCCAGTGGGAAATTTAAGTGTTTTTAAATTTGATTTTGTTGACAAAATTGCTAATGTTTACCCAATCAGGTGCATTTTAGATATATAAATTGGGAGGCTGTACCTTCCTTAGTTTAAATTTGAATTCTAGCGATATTAAAGAAACCTGTATAACTTTTTTCCAGAGCTTGAAATTCAGCCTGCCTATAAAATCCTTTGACATATATTAGTTTTACTGCCATTATGTTTATGAAGAGAAGGTGGATCTTTTAAAAATTTCCCTCCTTGTTTCTCTTAGCTTGATTAACATTTATAGCCTCAAAAGCCCTTTTATGACAGCCTAATCTTATATATCTTGATGTAACACACAGTGTGTCTTACACCAAGGCAAGACTATGAACAAGGTTTTCATACTAAAACATTTGAATACCTCTTTTTACTCTCTCAACAGTCCCTGCCTATTAAGTAAAAAACTGTTCATCTGCCACACAAATAATATGGTTAATTGATCTCCAGTATTAGCGATCTTATTCCTAAAAAAAAGAAGAAGCAAACAAACAAAATATTAATCTTACATTAAGACCCATGTCTATTTAATTAAAAAAAAGATGTATTTTCTCATTCTGGGATACATTGTTTCCAAATATAAATCAAATTAGAGTCATGAGAAAACTAATTAGATTTATTTGCACTTTATTCTGAATGCAGGGTCATCTTTGATCCACTTTTGGAAAGAGTATACCATTTAAAGACTCCTTCCACCATAATGTGTCCCTTTTAAAATTATTTGATTTTCCAAGTATACATGCTGTAAAACTAATAAATCTCATCCCTATATTTGGGGTATAAGAATTTGCTAGAATAACATTCTAAGAAATACTGGAACCTCTAGGAAATAAATAAAATGTTTCAGGGTTGCGCATAAGCTTTTCCATTGTTGAGCTTTTCCATTAACTTCCCAACCTTGGCCTCTTACAAATATGTGAGCAAAAACGTTATTAATTAACAGAAGCCAAAGAACTAGCTATGCTTTGTCTACTGTTGACATTAAAAACACAAATCAGTGATGCATCCTTTGGAAAATTCTATTATAAAACACTCGATGTTTTAGGGAGATGGTATTTAACAAGCCCAAATGTATTTGACAGTTAGGTCTGTTATCCATAAATCTTTTTTTCTGACAATGGTTGCTCAACAATGATTCTTTGAAGTTGCATTTCATGCTGTTCCTTGAAGAAGCAAAAGGGTTCTTGTCCAATTATTTCTGTCCCAATTGGCAAGCTCTTTCATAGTGTTGTCAGTCTCTTTTCCTTGGTTGGTTGACAACATCACTTTTAGATTGGCTTTCCAGGTAAGAGCAGTTTCCAAAGTAGAGTTGTCTTTCTGCAGAGAGACATTTACGTTCTTTGCTTTCAGTGATATAGATGTTCAGAATATATCGTCTATATTAAGACTCTGGGAAGCAAAAAGGCAGATATGCCTTATCTGTAGCATAAATAAGCATGAATGTAAACTGAAGCCCAGAAATAATAGATAATATTTCTGCTTATTCTTGCCCTTGACAAAGAGCCAAACGTGTTTTCAGATTCATTTTAAATATTGTGGTAAGCTATGATGTTGGAATCTGTTATTCAAATTCTGAAAATCACATAAACAGCCCCAGACAGAGTATGAGAATATTATATATAAAAGATAAATGGTGTGTGAATTTATCCTAATTTAAGATGCTTTTGGTGAAAAGAGAAGCTGAGATGCTGTAGCCACAGTCAGCAATCCATCTTAGTGAGGAATGTCTACTACTGATTTACATTTTGCATAAACAGAATAAACTATATAGGACACAATATACTGAAAGAGTTTGCTGGTGATCAAGATGTTTTTAGAGAGATTGAGGAAAAAGTCATGAGAATAAAGGTTAGCGTTGACCTTTAAAGCCACAGTTAGTGTCAGCTCTCTACAATTCTTAACATTTAATCTTAACTACATTATCCAAACATAGCAGCAAAATGTATTCTCTATTGTTTCATTGGTTTATCAAATTTTGACAATTGTTTTACAGATCTGAATTTACAGAACATTATTTCAGAGAACTCCCAATTTTTGGCCTTTCATAGTATTGCTTTTAAAAAAAACACAGATGGTATGAGTACATTTAGTAGAGAAAAGCAAATCAGTGTTTATATTTCTTAAAATTCTCCATTTGTTCTTGTATTTACATACTGCACTTTTTTGTGCTTGTACTTTCAAGAAAGTGTTGACTTCTGATGACTACCTGGAGTCTACCTCTTTAGTTTGATAATTTGATACTAATATAGATAATGGAACTAATTTGGAATGAAAAGAATATTCTTTTCTATAAACTATAAAAGACATTTTAAAAAAAACATTAAGAATTAATTCTGTCTTTTTGAGATGAACCCTGGAATCTAAACAGAAACACACCTTCTATCAGATGGCTCTAAATGCCTAACTAAATCGTCCTTCATCTTCCAATTGTACAAATGTTTCCCAGAGAGTAATCTAGTGATTCTGATCATATTAACATAGCTTATTTACTTAAAGCTGAACCTGGTACATCTGGGAATGCAAATGACCTGAGAGTGCATCCTATTACAAACATAAGAAAATATAAAAATGAAAGATTTGTTAAGTTTGATATCTTGTTGCAACAATACCAAGAAACTTCATGATGAAGATGTTGTTGTTGATGATGATGACAGATATAAAGTTTATATCTTGTCTTTTCTCCAGCAGTTCAAGGTATCTTAATTGGAATTATTCCTTCATTTTATACTCATAACAACCAGGGGTGGTATTAACTTACCTTCGCTACCGGTTCGCAAATGTGAGTGCACGTGCCACCTCCGTGCATGCGCACAGCCTTCTGCGCATGCGCCGAGTGTCAAAAACTGGAGCCTCCCACAGCCACTGCTACTGGTTCCCCTGAACCGGATACAACCGGCTGAATACCACCACTGATAACAACCACGCTGTTAGGAAGGGTGACCTGAAAGTGATTCATCTTAAGTCTTCCAGTGAGCTTCCATGGCAGAAGGTTGACTGTAATCAGAATATAGTATATTCTTTCTTAATCAGTATACTGCAGTGACTCTCATGTGCCTATGCAAGTGGTATTGAAAGACATAATGCTTTTAATATATAGCCATCAAGTGTGTTAATGATTGGTAGTCTAATCCCATTTGATAACATCATAGCTGGTGGTCATAAGAGCAGTATTTTTTTAAAAAAATTAACTGTGCTAATTAAATAAATGCTCTCTTTTTATATCTCTTCCATCATTCAGTTTCATTGATGAGTCTAGTTATCAGAGGAGGAAAAAAAGAATTCTAATTCTGTTTTATCCATATAATGGATAATTTTATACATCTCTTATCATATTCACCCCACTGAATTGTATTTTCTGAATGAAAAGGCACAAAATATCATGGAATTACAAGGCATTGCAATATTGGCAGTTTTATTTCATCACGATATTGGGCTTTGTCATAATGATAGAGGTAGACTGATATTCTCTTTAAGCTTTCCACAACTCCATAATTCTATTTTAGGCAGTCCACTATCATCCCTGATCCCATCAGCTTGTAGGTGAAGATAAAATATTTTGTCCCCATATGCACTATCCTGACTCATTTTGTTAATATCTGTTCTCTCTGTTTGACTATGTCCATTTGGAATTCATGATTGTTCCTTTTTTTATTCCAACCACCCTGAATAATTTAGTGTCACCAACTTGTTCATCTTAGTGCTTACTTCTGACTCCAGATCATTTATGAAAAACATCAGCAGCACTAATCCCAATATTGATCTTTGCATCTCTGATTGAGAGAAACATCCATTTATTCCTACTCTCTGCTTTTTGTTCTTTAACCAGTTACCGATCCATAAGAGAGCTTCTTCTTATCACATGACTGCTAACTTTGCTCAGGAGTCTTTGGTGAGGGGTTTTGTCAAAGCCTATTGAAAGTTCAAGTAAGCTATATCTTCTGGATCACCCCTATCTACATGCTTGTTGACACTGACAAAGAACTCTTAAAGGTTAGTGAGAATAGGATTTATCTTTGCAAAAGCTCTTTAGCAAGACTTGTTCTAAATGCTTATATTTCCTTTGTGCAGGTGTGCTTCCTTTTTTATTGTCATCCTTTGCTGAGAAAACTTTCTTTTCAGTTATAATTCCATGATAAGGCCCGTTAACCATGCTGGTAACCACTTAGATTTGGTAGCACATTTCCAAACTGCAGCACATACTCCATCAGAGCACTTATTATTGTATATTTGAGAAAACTCAAAGATTATAGAAATCAATTCTAAACTAAACTCGAATTGTATTTAACTTTTAATTTTCCTTTTTTAATTTATTTCATTCGTTTTCCTCTCTGAAAACAAATGTTAGTAATTTTCTGCTTCACAATGTTCTATTTATATATAAGTGGCTTCTTTAAAGTGTTGTCAATAGATGCAACATACATGCCAGAGCCTCTGGAAGCACATTTCTGGTATTTCATCTAAAGTGCTGCACATCCCTAATTTTCACCTTTATCTTTTTGATATGTCTTTTTCCTGAAAGATGCTTCTTAGTATTCCCCAGAATTCAGTTTAGCACATGTATGTGTTTGAATACTAGTACTCTGGGCTCTTTAGGTTAAAGCAGAGCTTATTCTCTTTTCATTCATTCATTCATTCATTCATTCATTCATTCATTCATTCATTCATTCTTCATTCATTTGATTTCAAGGCTATCCAATTCCAAAAGACTCTGAGCAACTTATAATTTTAAAAGAATATCGTACATAATATAAAAACATCATCACCCAAACCTAGCCATACAAATAACCAAAAATCATCAGTGACTTCACAAGTACTTTAACCCTAGGCCTGGCAACAGAGTCAAATCTTCACAGACCTATAAAACATTTAAAGGATGAGAACCATATGTATCTCTAAGGGGGGTTGCTATTCCAGAGGTTGGCAGCAGCAACAGAGAAGATATACTTCGTCTGTCCCACAGCGTGATAATATTTAATCAAAAAAAACCTCAACAACCACCCTAGAATGTACCTATTCTGCCCAATTGTGCTGCATTACTATCTGCACCTCTGCTTTTGGCTCCTGATGTAGCTCCCAGTTGATTTTCAAGGTAGCCCCATGTAGATCCCATTGCAATAGTCCAGTCATGAGGTGCCTAAGGTATAAGTGACCATCTGAAGAACCTCCCAGTTGCAGAAAAGGCACAACTGCATATGAGGTGGGCTTGTGCAAAAGCCTTCCTAGCCAAGCTGCAATTTATTCTTCAAGAAGTACAGTAATTACAGATTCAGGAGGACCCCTAAATTATGTACTAATCTCAAATAGGGAAATGCAGTCCCTTCCAATCTCAGGTTTGAGCCTGATTCTGTTTTTCTCCCTCCTAACCCAAATAGCCTTCAGACATCACATTAGTGCATTGACATACTCACGTGCACAGTCTGAAGTTTTATACAATTGAGTACTGACCCCCAAATTGAGAGATCTCACCTAGTAGTTTGATGTAGTTGTTAAACAAGAGGAGTGAGAGAGTCTAGTCCTGAGATTACCACCAACAACCTCCATTGTGGGGCTGTTAGGTTTTACCTCTTCTCCATCCTTAGCAATATGGATCTGAACCAATCAGGAGAAGAAGGCCAAAGACTGTAGCAGAATACCCACAACTCCTGAGCTCTGCATCAAGTCCACAGGGATACCATACTTGATGGTATTGGAAAATATTGAGATCAATGAACACAATGTTGGATGCATCATCTCCATCCCAACTCCATCAAAGGTAATTAACAAGCATGACCAATGCTATTTCAATATTGTATCCTGGCCCAAGATCTGTTTGGAATGGATCCAGATAATCCATCTTCTCCAAAAACCCTCAGCAGCTGCTATTAAACTACTTTCCCTTTAACCACAAAAGGAAATCCAGGATGAAAGAGTCTACTGATGGCCTCTTGAAAAGGGATCGTACCACTGCCTCCTTCAAAGCCAGAGGTACTCTTTTCAAGAAGCTCAATCACAATCCAATCACAGTTCACTTCTTGGGCTGCCTTGACCACCCAGAAGGAGCATAGATAGAACAAATAGATAGCCAGGGTCACAGTTCAGAGGACCTTATCCATGTGACCAGGATTTACAGAATCAAACTCAGTCCAGATAACATCATAGGATGATGTCCCAGGCAACTCACGTTGTACTCAGACTTCAAGATTGTTTTTTGTCAGAAAGCATGACTATTCCACACCACTGCTCTACAGATGTTCCTCCTATCTGTCTGTCTCTCCTATCTACAAATGCAATAAAGGCTGAGAAATAATGTTTGCTCAATGACTTTGTCTCAAATATCTCCCAGGGCTTAATAGATATAAATCACTTCTTCTCATACTACCACTTGCTTCATTATCTTGAGATGTCCCATTTCTTCTTTCTAGTGTGCAGAACAATTAGTATTTCAAAGAAAGCTGCATTTTAGCATTTAGACATTTATGAAAGCTTAAATTCGGTTCCCAGGAGTTAATGGCAACATGCTTAAATCGTTGTTAGGATGTGCATATTCATATGTTCCAATTTAACATCATTTGATTTTGATGACTAAGAAATGACTAAGTAAATGACCAAATAAATGACTAAGATTTTGATGACCCTTATACTCCTGGAGCCATATTGATTCACCTCTTATAAAAATGAGCTCTTTGCTCCAAATATTATTACAACCCACAGAATAAAAGAGATGGAAGGGAAATTGGAGGTCTTCTAGTCCAAGTCCCTATTCAAGCAGGAGACTCTATACCATTTTAGACAAATGGTTTCCTGTCCCTTCTTAAAAGCCTCCAATATTTGGAGCATCCATAACTTCTGAAGGCAAGCCGTTCCACTGATTCATTGTTCTTACCATCAGAAAATTACTCCTTAGTTCTAGGTTGCTTCTCTCTTTGTTCAATTTCCACCCATTGTTTCTTGTCCTGCCTTCTATTGCTTTGGAGAATAGGTTGACCCCCTTCCAATATTGGAACACTGCTATCATGTCATCCCAACACTCAAAGGGGTAACTGTTGATCCCTTTGAAATAGATGACTTCTAAAGGACCATTTCTCTGTTCTTTGCTGATTGTCCTCTTTGCAGCCTTCATTATCCTTCTGGAAACATGACATTATTTATCAAATCCTTGATGTGTCTTTAGGTAACAGTCATTTAAGAATCTGGCAAGAGTTTTTCTTATAAAACTCAAGCTCTATGTTTATTGTTTTTACCACTTCACTGTATAGTATGCTAAGAGACTCCCTGGTAGCTTCCTTTCCCAATAAAGTATCTTTCCTATTTACTTTTTCATATAGTTCTATGCATATTGCAACAGAAGAACCTGTCCACTAACTCCTGTACCTTATCTTGAGTAGATGTATATCAGATTGCACTTTATTTATGTTGCGAATTTAAGCAGGTTGCCCGAAGAAGACTTAAATACTATTCAAGATTTTGCCAAGCTACCAAATGAATGGATTTAATGAGAGTATAATCTAAGCTAACATTAATAATATTAAGCTATGCCTGAGGATAAACTGAGGCAATGTAATTTTATTTGAATAATTCATAGTAATGTTTAGCTGCAGCATGTATTAACAGTAGCACTATAACAGGTGTTAAGTGTGCATTGTAAAAATAAATAATTTTATCAAGGCATGTTGCCTTGGTAAACATATTGCAGCTCTCAGTTTACATGACTAGCACGTGTATATTTCAATGCTGGATTTGGTAATTTAACATTTGATTTGACATATTTAACAGAAGATTGCTATTTTTTTCCACCAAATTCCATTCACAGTAGAAATCAGCAGTGTGCCGTTAGTTTCTCTTTCTTTCTTATTCCTATTATATACTGAAGAGAATGTATGATTTTAATAGCGTTCAACTCTCCACTAGATCCAGGCAAATTTATTTCAGTCCTGAAAGTTGTTTTAAGTATAGTGTATTGAATTTCAGACATTTTCCACAAATATTTACAGCACATATCTTATGCTTTAGTAATGAATTAAACATGGAAATGCTAGGATTAAATAAAAGGGTTGAAATTTATAAAACCATTTGTTATAGCTGTCATTTGGTTGTATGTGTTACTTAAGTTTTTTTCCTTTTCCCAATGTTTTTTAAAATTTTCTAGGTGTCTAAAGGCATTTTTAATTTAACATGTTAATATATACCATTCAAAGGAAAAGGTCTTTTACACCGAGTGCTGACATTCCAAAAATGCAATAAGACAGTACTGCAAAAGTGTAACCATTTTAGGTCAGATGGATGTCAGCAGGAAAGGCAGAAGTATTTCGACACTTAATTCTTCCATTGACAAGAATACCCTCTAAAAGATTATTAGAGCCTAGGAGGGGTCTTTTACTCTTTTGTTCTCCAATTAGCTTTTGCTAAGTTTGCTATTTTTACTGGTAAGCTTCTGTGTGAACTGGACCCTCTACATTTTTTATGAAAATAAGAATAATAATTACAAGGCAGTTTCCTAATAAATACATTTAGGTAATTATTTCCTAGAAATATTTAGTTTCAAGGTACAGTTAGCAGTAATAATATATAATGTCATTTATTAGGGATTGTATTTACTTATTGGCTTACTCACTTACATGCTGCTTCAGACGCAACTGTTCTCAATATATTGTTTTTCTATTATCCAAGAGCTGTGCTAATTAAACCCAGAGTTACATGCTAGCTGTTAAGGGTAGCAAAAGTTTAAACTTAACTTTTCGAGCACAGCAAATCTATATTTGATTTAAAGTACGTGCTGTTTAAATTAGTTTACAGAAAGTCCTCCTTTGGGATTACATATAAGCATCAGCCCTGGGCCTGAGACATCTTTCTTAATGAAATGGGCAGCACAACCATTCCCAGGGGTTCCACTGCAAATGAATGAGAGGACTGAGAACAAATTAAATAGTTTTTTCAATGTAGCAGAGACTCTACTGCACACAAAATGATCAACACTTTTGAACTGGAATATAGTACAAAGCCAAGAGAGAAACAAAGATCTCAAACGCTAAGCATTAAAGAAAGAAAGAACTAACTGGCAGATCATACTTTGGAGGGAGCTGTTGCAGAACGAATTCGAATTACCAGCAAGGGGCCATTCAGTACCATTATCAGTTATTGCTGTTATAGGTTATTATTGCAGAATTGTTAAATTATTTAATATAAACTGAATGTTATATACTTCAAAAACACATAGGGGAAATGATCTTTGGGGCTGTTAAGCTTTGGGGAAGTTTTGTTCTAAGCCTAAATTGTGAGTATTCCCTGAAGTAAGATGTCAGCAGGTTTCAGAAGAGCTTCACTGATCCGACTGTTTCAGAATCCTTAAGAACTTATTATCCTATTAGAGTATATAGTAGAATTTAGGTAGGGCTGATCTAATAAACATCCTGTTTTGACCAGATGGTTAGTACTGACTGGGCCAAAACTTTACCTAGCAACAGGAGAGGCCAAATCCGTCATATGTTTTTTTTTTCCATTGGAGCATTACAATTGTCAATACTATGCCTGCAAATACCCACTACGCAGAAATCATTTATTTTCTTTATTAAGCTACGTTATATAGAACACTTTTCAGCTCTTTCGGGAATGTTTTTGTCATAGTTTTTTCCAACTTTGTTTCTATTTTTCTTTAATAGTCAGAGCTATCTGCAAGCTACAAGTGAAGTGCCTGGTGGCCATACCCTGGATCCTTCGGCAAACTACAATTCCCCTAAGTTTCGATCAAGGAATCAGAGCTATATGAGAGCAGTAAGCACACTCAGTCAGGCCAGCTGTGTTAGCCAGGTTGGATTCTTTTTCCTGTTATGCATTTTACAATAATATTAATAATTATAGGGTTTTAAAGAACAAATTCAGGAGTTTGACCACATGTCCCAGGTTTATCATCAATAATTTCTACTGGTTATTTTCCTAAGCTGAAAGCTTTGTTTATGTGCAATTTAATAAGGTTTTGTCACGGAAACCAGAAAAGTCTCAGGCTGCTTACACACTGAAGTTTGTAAATAGTAGTTTTCAATGGTTTTACGCATTCACCTAACAAGAACAATTCATAAGTGAAAAAAATAACTTATAGATACCAATTATCTGCTCCCTTACTGTATATTTTATGGCAAATGCTTTCTTTCTTTGATACCATATATGTGAAATAGCCCCACTGAGTTAATAAATCCTTAAATCAGTGTTTGCACTGCACTAACAGTAATTTGCAATATATTATAAGTACAAATAATTAGATTGCACTCATTGATACCTGCACTTATATATACAAAGTCACAAATAAAGAAACATATATTTTTTTGTTAACTAATTTAAGAAAAAGCTGAATTGGAAACTTAAAGGGAACGGTCGGCCTGTGAGCCATATGTATTTTCAGAGCCCCATTTTTGCAACTACATTGTCTAAAAACTACCTCAATTTTGGGAAATAATCCATATAGATTCATTGGTATAATTTTTCACCTTTTAAAGGAAACCGCAAATTAAAGTGGATTCATAATACCTTTGCAGGCATAAACCACATCCATTGACTCTGTTCCTTGATCAATAAGACACTAGAAAGATCTTTCTCATCCAAGGACACCATCAATATTTCTCCCAAAGCCATATTCTTCCAGTCTTTGTGTTACTTTCAAGAGAACCATGTTCTCTTGCAGTCCAAAGCAGTCCAAAGCCACATAATGTTAAATTTTGGTGCATCTGGTTTTGGTATCCCTTTCATATTTAGAAATGAAACCTTATGCCGCTAAACAAAAGGAAGATAGGAAAACATTGAACGATAAAATTACGGTAATAGAATTGAAAGAGGCAATCAAAAAGCAAAAAATTAATAAAACCTCGGGACCAGATGGAATTTGGGTGGAAGTATATAAAACATTTCAAGAATCTTCAGAAGAAATTATGTTGGAAATATATAATGAGATATCGGAGAGAGCCAAAATGCCAAACTCATGGATGGAGGCATATATAACATTAATCCCAAAAGAAAATACAGACAACACATTCAAAACTATAGGCCAATCTCACTGTTAAATGCCGACTATACAATTTTGGCAACAATAATGGCAAAAAGATTAAAAAAAATACTAAACAAAACTATTCATTTGGATCCAAATGGGTTTCTACCCAAATGACAAATTAAAAACAATACAAGAATTATAGTGAATATATTAGAGTATTATGAGGCCCATCCTGAAAGACAATTGGCATTAATATTGATGGATGCACAGAAGGCGTTCGACAACTTGAACTGGCAATTTCTAATTATTCAATTAATTGGGATGAAATTTGGCAAAAAATTTACAGAAATGATTAGGACAATTTATTCAAATCAAACCAAATCAAATAAATGGAGATCTAACGGAAAAAGCCACATAATGTTAAATTTTGGCGCATCTGGTTTTGGTATCCCTTTCATATTTAGGTATAAAAAGTAAACCGGAGTAAGAGTTTTCTTTTCTTGTAGGGGGCATGGTAGCCTGGTGGTTAAGACACTGGGCTCTTGACTGGAAGGTTGCCAGTTTGAAATCCAAGTACCATATGTCTGAGCAAGCTCCAATTCTTGCCCCAGCTCCTGCCAACCTAGCAGTTCTAAAGCATGCAAATGCGAGTAGATAAATAGGTACCACTTCAGTGGGAAAGTAACAGCAGTCTGTGTGCCTCGGCTTATAGTCATGCTGGCCAGTTGACCACAGAAAGCTCTTTGGACAATGTTGGCTCCCTTGGCTAAGAAACGGAAATAAGCACCACCACCCTACAGTTGGACATAACTGGACAGGATAAATATTTAACTTTTATCTTTTTAAAATATTTTTTGTATTCATTCAATCACTTTCTGTGTAGCATTGCTATGTAGCTGTTATAGCTGAATTCCAACAGGTCCAGTTGTGATCGCACACCGTTACTGTAACAGGCTTAATAGTTGAAATAGCTATAGTTAGGAAAATCTGAGCAACATGGGAGAAACGGATTCTTACTAACTTTATGCCGCTTTTTAACAACAGTCCCAGTGGCTACTGATGGTATAGTTTTCACTGTTGCAGATACGTGCAGAGCTGGTTTGCAGAACCATGGCAATCAGCAATCCAGCATCACCTCTTCCTCCTTTCTTTTGCAAGGCTAAAAAGAAAATGTAGCCAGCACCGTTGTGGAATCTTATGCTGCATAGAAGGCCTTCTGCACTCTTGAACACCAAGATTGATCCAAGATTTCTTTGCCTCCCATCCTGGCCCTGTTCAAACAAGCCCTTGAAACCTGGCTCCCCCGTCCCCCAGGATGTGGGTTAGATAGAGTGGGAGGTTTCAGCTTGTTTGGTTTTTTTACTTATTTTCTCTGGGTTCTCTTTTGCTGTTATTTTGGAGCTTTGATTGTACTTTGTAAGACAGAGTCATAAGAAATTGGAGCAGAAATACCATATTTTTCGGTGTATAAGACACACTTCCCCCCCATATGTGGATGAAATGTCTGTGCATCTTATACAGCAAATGTTGCTGAAGCGCCGCCCACCTGCTGGCCCCCACCTGCTGGCCTCTGCCTCCCAGCAATTTGCCTTCTTGCAGCAAATAACAGCCTGGTCAGCTTCAGCACAGCCTGATTTAGCACAAGATCCAAGGTGGTTGGATCTGCTTCCCGGAATACCGCCTATCAGCTGTTCCAGACTGCAGGGATTGCCACCGCTCATTGCCACCATCGCCACCCATCACCGCTGCCTCCTATCGCCACTTCCATGTGCCCTATTTTTGGCTCCATGCCTTCTGTTTTTGGCCTCTGCACACCCCATTTTCCACATCCCCCTCTGCCTGCCACCTGGAACAGGCCAAAAACAGGGCACATGGAGGCCGAAAATGGGGCGTGCGGAGGTGACCAAAGGTGGCAGCAGTTATGGGTGGCGATGGCCGGTGGTGATCCCTGCAGCCTGAAACAGCTGATAGGCAGTATTCCAGGAGGCAGATCCAATTGCCAATCAGCTGCTCATGTTAAATCAGGCTGTGCTGAAGATGACCAGGCTGTTTGCTGCAAGGAGGCAAATTGCTGGGAGTCAGAGACAGATTTTTTTTCTTGTTTTTCTCCCCAAAAGCTAGGTGCGTCTTATAGTTTGGAGGGTCTTATAGTCCAAAAAATATGGTAAATTGCTGAATCACAGGTGCTCTTGAGTTATATGACCTCGTAACAATTTTGTATTATTAAATATCAGAAGAAAAGGAAGAACAGGCTGATAATTCATTTTCTGTCATATTCCAATTATAGCCCACTGGCTATAATCTATATTCCCCACTTGGTCATGGTTCTGTTTTAAAAATAAGGCTAGTGTCTGATCTACAAGGTAGACCAGACTAGGAAACCAAGACCCTATAGATCAGGACTACTTTGATTGTAACAACGATAGTAATAGAATGTTGCAAGTCTGAATATAGTTCCCTCTCCCTCACTTAGTCTTCATAAGAACTAGACACGGGCTTGTATGAGAAGTTTTTTCAAGTTATTTTCTTGGCCCCTACTCAAGCCCTACTTATCTGACTATTGCCTTGGTAGTGACTCTTCCTCCTGTGCTTCAAGGCTGTTCCGTATACCCTTCTGGTATGACAAGAGAAATGCTATATCCACAAGGCATTTGGAGTTTGCTAGGTATATCTTCTACCATTTCTGCAGAAGACCAAAGGACAATACAAGCTGAGGGTAATGCAGGTTTGATAGAAACAGTTCTTCCTCAGATGTTCTCCATCTTATGCATTCTTTGTACCTCTATAATAAAGCATCCACCAATACTGCAGAAAAGAGTAATATGCCATTTTTGCTCTCCCCTTCAACAGAAAACAAAGATCCCTTCTGCTAGCAGATTGGGTTTGTTAGTAAGGAAATAAGACTTTCCTCTTCATCATACTTACAATTGTGCGAGTCCATTTTTCTTTCTTAATAAATCTTTGTTTATATCAAACAATTCAAAATAAAAATGTTTGTCTTTCCAGAGTGCCTTTAATACGATTAGAATTTATTTATTTATCACATTTTTATGCCGCCTGACTCCATATGGGAGAATTGAAATAATAATTGCAAGCACTGAAAATAATTGATTTGAGACCAAATTCATTGTGGAGGTGTACCTATGGAGCATGACTATGTGTGGATAGATACACCTCGCTGAAATTATTTAATTAACAATACAATACATGTTTAATCAACTTGTCTCCCTTCTCCTTCATATTGGCATAGTTCTAGCAATATTACTGGGGTGAGGAGCAAAGTGTCAACAGCTAGAACTGCTGATGGGCATAGCTGCCAATTGGGCTATGGTCAAGAAAAGAAGCGGGAGATCCAAATCCCTTCAGATGTTGGTGATTTCTACATCCAGCAGCCCCATTTGATGGAAATGTTGCTCAAAATATCTAGGTTATCCCAAGTGTCATCCCCTGGTCTAGGATTTCCCTGAAACAGGCATTTCTTGAAACATTTTTTTTAAAAAAAATAATATAAGAAAAGCAGTATGCTTTGGTTCTCCTCATATTTCTCCCTACCTGATCTTATTGACACCATTAAATGCAGTACCAAGAGAGAACCTATATGGCATGGGAGCAGTCTCTGTTGTACTAATTCTTACTTCTTGTAATTCCTCCTTTTGCACTTCGCATCTGATGTTGTAACAATGTGCTACTCTCCTGGTAGTAGGATGCAATTCAATTAGAACTCTTAAAAGGGGGTTATTTTGAATTCATATCTAGAAAAGTCTGGCTGCATCAGATGATTCTCGATGGTGGTCAGCTTTGCTGACGTCCAACGTTACTCCTTAGATGTATTTGAGTTCCACTCCCATTTACACCTGTAAGGTACAGAATAAACAGTATTTCCTGGATTGACCATTGAACTATCTGAAAGAAATGACAGCTGGAATAATACTTTCCTGGTCAAATATAACAGAAGACAAAATTTTCCATTTATGGTCTGGGGAAATTCCACTTAGTCATGTTGTCCCTTTCATCTTCTGCATCAGGGAATAAAATCTCACTTTGCAGTTTAAAATACAGAATAATTTCCTATCATATCCAACTTTGAGGAAATGATCAGCTCAATCACATGAAGATCAGGTTGGCTCCAGGTCAGAGTTAGCTAACTAATTATAGTCTGAACAAATTAGTGGCCTGTTTGGGGACTTAACCTATTCAGCTTTCCTAGTTCACACAATGAACTAAAGGAAGGAAGGGCAAACTAAAGGAAGCAAGCACACGACCCAGAACTCACTGCTGTGTTGTCACAAGAATGGTAACTTGTTGCTTCTAAATATGAAGAGTTGAGGAATTATTTTGTCATTTTTCCTAAAACTGCTTACTCATTTAAGATTTGAGAAAGGCGGCATTTTAGCTATAGTTATATTTCTGTTTTATTTTCATTTGGATGATTCCTTCAGAAAGGCAAAATAGTGGCAATGGGAATACAGGTTAACAAAAATTAAGACAACAATTAGAATGCCTCAGCTTCAGGACACTCTTCCTGTTTATTTAATGTAATGTAATGTAATGAAATTAAATACCAATGTCTGAAAATGTTCTTTCAGGCTAATTCTCAGATTATAGCAAAGAGAAGCTAATTTCAATTAGTTGATGTCTACTGCTGCATTATAAACAATCTTTAGGAGGGAGTAGAAGGGGTAAATGGGGTTATTGCATTAACTATATTGAAATAAAGTCTTTCTGAGCTCTGATAGTGTATTGAAGCATAATGCATTTCTGCAAAGCCAGTGGGGGAAAAAAACCACACCAAATGCAATGTTGTTGTTTATCTAGATGAGTGAAGCAGAGGTCAATGGGCAATTTGAATCTGTTTGTGAATCAGTGTTTAGTGAAGTTGAAGCTCAGGCCATGGATGCCCTCGGCTTGCCAGGTTGCTTCCGAACCAGAAGTCACAGTTACCTGCGCGCCATTCAAGCTGGTTATTCTCAAGATGATGAATGTCTTCCTTCAATGGCATCTTCTAACATCACCTCAACAATCAGGTCAACAACAGGTGAGTATTCTTCTTTATATATTTTATATAAGAGTTGTGGTGGCACAGTGGTTAGAATGCAGTATTACAGGTTAAGTCTGCTAACTGCTGACTGCCAGCATTTCGGCAGTTCAATTCTGACCAGCTCAAATTTGACTCAGCCTTCCATCCTCCCAAGGTCAATAAAATGAGGACCCGGATTGTTGAGGGCAATATACTGACTCTGTAAACTATTTAGAGAGGGCTGTAAATCACTGTGAAGTGGTATATAAGTCTAAATGCTATTGCTATACTTTGTAATCAAAAGTCTTACATCTAAAATGGTGGCAATTCAAAAGAGGATGGATGAATTAATTGAAAGCTCCATGTGCATCTCAACCCAGTGATGAGCAAAAAGAAAGCTCTGATGTGATTTTATATTTTGCATACTTTTACTGTATTCTTTTTACATGGTATGTTGATTTAGGTTGATATGCTGATTTTATAATCAATTTATATTTTGCATAATTTTAGATAGTTGGGACTGTGTGCAATCTTTTAAGCCTGAGCTTTCTCAGCTCCATGGTAGGTTTCAAACCCTGCTCACTCCTTTTATCCTTGAAACTGGTATCTTAGGTGTCTGGAGGACACTGAAATGATACCAGTTGCTTTGCTGTCTCATGATTCATAAGACTCCTTAGATATTGATGGAGAAAGTGGCAGAAGAAGTGGAAGGGAAGGACTGAAAGAAAGAGAACACAGTTCCTGCTCCAAGCCAAGTACACAAAGAAACCTGAAAGCACCCTAACGAAGAGGAAGTACATACATAATTGTGGTCATGACATTTATATTAAGGCTTTTTCATATGTTTATAGCTTATTAATGGTTTTTTAAAGAGAATTGTGTTATGCTAAAGCTTAGAGCATCTCAGCATTCTCTCTCTCTCTCTCTCTCTCTCTCCTCTGATTACTCACCAGAGGATTCTGCAGAGACATAGTTTTTCATTGTTTAATCCCTCTGATGCACCATGCAGTAAACTTGGATATAAGCTGCACAGTTACAAGACCATTCACTTTTTAGTAGCTTTGGGAGCTCTGGGTTACTGAAGACTGCCCCAGGAGGTTGTCTCGACTCCTTCAATCCAAAACCTTCCAAACCTGCTAGAGTCAGAAGTTGTTTCCTAACAGTTTGGTGAAGAGGTCCCCAAAGCCTTTAAAATACCATTCACTCTGTTAATCAAACATGGCCATGCTGCAGCCATCCAGATCAAGCTACAGGTTCCTGTAGGTAAAATGTGTTTTTACTTAAAACAAAATTAAGTTAAAATATAGATAAGACTCGATATCCAGATCAGCTGGCTTGAATTAACTTTCTTCTTTATTTAATTCAAGCCAGCGGGTGTGGATTTTGAATCATATGAAATCAAATTTATGATTTGTTTCATCCTAATACAAACAAGAGGTTTGAGGGGCAAAGAAAGGTGAAAGGAAAGTAAACCAAAGTCCATGGAGAGCCTAACAATGATGGGGCTCCATCTTTTCCAGAGTATGGTTTCTGTACTGCGACAAGTGATCCCTTGAGGACTGTTGACCTTTATTTGGAGCTTATCAATTTTCCTTATCACAGGACTTCTAAAATCAGACTCATGTGAAATAGACAAATCAATAAAGGGAAGTAGAAGCTTCAGGGGCAAGCATTAACAGGGAGGAGAAAGTAGTACCAGTTCTTCTTCAAAGTGACTTCCCAGATTCTACTATCTTCCACTTTCAACTTTTCCCCGAATCTCAGTGTATTACAGCTCTTAGATTCACTCCTCTCAATGGATGGAGAATCCCTCCCCCTTCCTTTTAGTCTTTTCTATAAATAAATACAGATAGTATTTCAGAAGTTTTTATTTCTATAGTTTGAAGTTTCCTTTCTCTTTCTGATGTTCTTGCATGATTCGTGTTTTTATTATATTTCTTAATGACCTTTGGAAATTATAGTTCAGTCGATATGACTGTTGTTTCTTAAAATTAATTAGCACCCCAATACCTCACAAGGCTTTATCAGTGATGGGGAAAATTAGACGACATGTATACTACACACATTTATTTCAAAGTATTCATACTCCGTGTTCTAATTACTTCTACTTTGACCTACAGCATGTTCTACCATAAGACATGTTTGTCGAGACAATATGGCAGATGTTCTCTCTTGATGTATTGGGTATACCTCCCATAATCCCAAGTCAGCTGGACCATGCTGATTGCAGTTATGGGAATTGTATTCCAATATAGTTGCAAGGCTTAAAAATGGAAAGTGTTTGTACCAGATTACAGTATATGATTAATAAAGATTTTGAGCTCAAAACTCTATTCAATTGTTTTAGTTCCATAGCCTCTCCTCTCCTCTCCTCTCCCCTCCTCTCCTCTCCTCTCCTCTCCTCTCCTCTCCCCTCCTCTCCTCTTGTAGAACAAAATTTTGCAAAACATTGTTTTCCGATTCAGCCTGTAGTCCTTACAGGAAGCTTACTGCAAGCCAGTGTAGATAACTTTGATACAACTTTACATATTCTAGAGCATAGCTTTATTGCATGGAAGCAATAAGGTCAGTATCGATCAGTTTGAAAAACTATAATAGGATCAAATTGAAACCTTTACTTTTAGTTCAATAGATTTGATAGTTGTTTGACATGTTCACTCTCCCTTCCCTAAATCCTGCTGTGCTGCCTCATGATGATGGGGAAGGGGATGTTCCTGAGAGGGTTGATTGATGAACATTGGGAGAGTATGCCAAGAGAATTTCCCAGCAGGATCACTCAAGGTCTTCCTCCCAGCTGCTGAGCAAAAGCAAGCAGGGACCTATAGTGGGCAACAGTGATATAGGAAGATGCCAGAGGCATGTGATCATTTTAGTAATCACAGCAATCAATTCATACTCTAAGGCAGAAGGCAGTGGTTAACCACTTCTGTATTTTTTTTACCAAGAAAACCACATGAATAGAAAATATAAAATGACTGACATTATAATGCTGAATGATGGGCCCCTTGAGTCAGATGATACTCAACATGCTACTGAGGAAGAGCTGGAGATCTTTCAGAGTACAAATGATGTTTATGTCATGGCTAAATGAAAGCCTTTGGGGTTCTAGATGGTGATGTTGCCGTACAGAAAAAGAAAATTCAAAGCTGCAAAGACAGAATTATAGTAGAAATATGGAGCGTAAAAAGCATGAACATGGGAAAGGTTAAAACAGTGAAAGATGAAATGACTGCAAATTGATATGTTAGGCATCAGCAAATTGAGACGAAGTGGGACTGGACACTTTCAATCAGAAGATTACACTATTTATTACTCGCAACATGAAAAACAAAGAAGGAATAGTGTTGTTTTTATAATTAGGAAAAGTATATCAAGAAGAGTACTTGCTACAATGCAAGTTGTAATCTAATGCCAAAATAATATTGATTATACTTCATGGACACATCTTTAATATGATAGATCATTCAGGTTTATGTTCCAACCACTGATGCAGAAGAGAAGGTTGTTGATTTCTGTGATCAAGTTAAATTTAAATTGATTAAATTGGATGGAAGCAAGATGAGCTGCTTTTGATTAGAGACTGGAAACCAAAATTGGAAACTTAAGAGTGGTAAATGTAATTGGATTGTACGAAATGAAGCAAGAAACCGATGTATCAATTTCTGCCACTCCAATGATTTCTTATTGGCTAACACTCTTCAAGCAACCAAAAGGATGCCTTTATATACGGGCATCACCAGATGGAGTATACAGAAATCAGATTGACTATATTATTGCTAAAATGAGGTGGAAAAGCTCAATTATAGCATTAAAGACATGGCCAGATGCTGACTATGAAACAGATGAAAAAATGTCCATGTGCAAGTTCCATAATGTGCTAAAAAGGAAGAAGAAAGCAGGCCAATTTCCACATTATAATCTTGAACATATAACCACCATTTTCAAGGATAACATCTGGAATCACTTGAAATCCTGCACCATCCGGGTTGATAGAGAATCAGAGGAATTATGGAATGAGCTTTAAAAAGTTGTTAAGATAAAAACAACTGCCAAAAATTAACCCAAAAAAGCAAAATAGGTATCCCAACAAATGATAGAAATTGCCAAGAAAGAAAAAAAGGGAAGAAAGGTAAAAATTTCAAAAAGAACTTAACAAAGAGTTTTGGAGAATTGTTAGAAGAGACAAGAAGCAATATTACCTATAAAATTGAAAACAAAAGGCATACCAAGGGAAGTGTTCCAAAAGATGAAGCAGACTGGTTCCAAGTTAGCAAAAGTGTAAGACAAGATTGTATACTCCCCTTTTATTTATTCAACCGATATGCTGAACATACTGTATATTAAGGGAAGTTGGATGAGGAGATGAACATGGTTTTAAAATTGACTTCTGAGAATACCATGGATAGCCAAGAAAATAAACTAATGGATCATTGAATAAATCAACCAAGAGTTCTTACCTGACAAATGACCAGGCTCAAATTATCCTACTTCAGACACATTATGCAAAGACCTACTGTGGTCTCGGGGGAAGGCACTATATGCTAGGAAAGGAGGAAGGAAAGAGAAGAAGAGGATGTCCAGCAGTTACAGTAGCCATGAGTGCACATTGCAAGAGGTGAAGGACTAGGTTAGCGACAGACCATCATGGAGAAAGCACTGACTAACACTGATGATGTTATCTAGTTTGGTAATGAAACATCTGCAAGAAAACCACTAAGCTCAGAGAGCATGAAGGACTCCACAGAAAATCTATACTTGTGATTACCTAGAGTTGACAATAACTTCATGACATGTAATCAATCCATCATTTGACATAGTTGGAAATGCTCGCATTTGCCGGGGTCATATTATCATATGTGGTGGACATATATAGAAGCAACAAATTATTGGTTTAGAATACAGACAAGGTTAAAGGAAATGCTACAAAAATCTATAAAATTAAAGCCAGAGATTTTCTTATTGGGTATTTGCCAGAAAGATATAGCAAAGAAGAAATGTATTTAATTATTCATGTAATAACAGCAGCAAAAATTGTATTTGCGCAAAATTGGAAGTTAGAGAGAATCCCATTAGAAGGCGAAGTAATAAAAAAGATTTTAGACTGTGCAGAAATGAGTAGATTAACTTTAAGAATAAAAGATAAAGAGGGATCGGTGTATTTCAAGACATGGGAAAGATTTTTGTATGGTTAGAAAAGAGATAGAAATAAAAGACGATAGATAGATAAACAATGTTAATAAATAGAAAATAAATGAGAAAAACGGTTATGAAGAAATAGAAATCCAGATATTGCCAGAGTAAATGGAAAAGGGGGATGGAGGGACAAAGAAGAGAAGATTATAGATATAAATGTACAATTATGAAATTATAGATTGGGTAAAATAGAAAAGAAATTGAAAAGAAAGTATATATTATCAGAAGATTGGAGTTGCTCGGATACCAAACAAGGGAAATATCATACAACAAAGAAGAAAGAAAGAAGAGAGGAATAGAAGGTAAGATAGAGGAGGTGAAGGAGAGAGAGGGATGGAGGGAAGGAGAAGGAGAGGAAGATAAGTTAGGGGATAAGAGTAGGAGAGAAGGTGAGAAAGGAGGGAAAGAGAAGAGGAGTGGGGGAGAGGAAAGGGAAGTAGGTATGAGGAAGGCAAGGAGGAGGAAGAAGGTAGGAAAGGAGAAGAACGAAGGAGGGAAAAGGAAGAAGATTTGTTGTAAAATGGAGGGAAAGAAAGGGTAGAAGAGCAACTCCAAATGCAATTAAAATGTATTATTGCTGTGCTTTCTTTAGAGAGAATATGTATGATTATTTATAAATAAGAAAATGTACATTTACTAAATGTGTACAAGAAAATAAAAAATAAAAAACTTTTTACAAAAAAAATCCATCATTTGACATATTTAAGCATATGTAAGGCTACTTTTTTCTGAATTCTAGTTCTCCATAGCCTCAGATGAGAAGACAGACATGTTTCTGACTCTAAGTCTATTGAGCATAAAATCTCCCATCATACAGATACAGTACTGTAAAATGTTAGGCTTTTTATTTTAAAGCAGGACACAAATAATTAGCATATTAGAGGCAGTTAAGCAAAAACACTAAATCAAACCACTTCATCATACACCATCAATTTTCATGTACAGGTTTATAGTATATATTTTCCTATGGAAGTGAATTGTTTACATGCAGTATTATAGTTCAGACAAAGGTTTACTAGACATCTGTTATTTGTAAGAACAGTCTTGTGACTCTGCATGCACAACTTTCAGAAATATAGTCAAATAGCTGAAACACTGTGTGTCATAGTAAAGTTTAGGCAATTTGAAGGTCAGCTTACCTCCTACAATATCGACAAACAATTCGCTGCTGGTTCCTGAACTATGAATTCTCTTCCCCAACCAAGTTCCCTGACTCCTTCATTATGCACTTCTAAAGCCTATTCTCTACTCTTTAATTAGCTAAAGAGTTCAGTTTTCTTGTCTTTGTTGTTTACCCTATAAACATGATGAACATGCTGTTCTAATTAGCTTTGTTAGTTTATATTGTTGATATTTGATGATAATATTTGATGATAATTATTTTATAAGTGTTCTCTGAAAATGCATACATTGTGTAACCTATGAATAGGTATTGTTTTCTTTCATTCCAAACAATCAATTTACAAATGTTAATTTCATGAATTGGTCATCTGAATAGAGCCTTTTGTTATAGTGTTTATTAGTGACCTTTTCCTCTTTGCAAAAAAATAAATAAATAATCATTTAAAACCTTCTAAATCCAGTTATGTAATTAAACCATGGCACACTACTTCATACCAATGAAACATGAATCTTATTTGTATTTATAAGATTAATAAAAACCACAATGTATTGAGGAGGTGTCGGGCAGGGAGAGGTCAAGAAAATCAAGATTGCAGCTATAACCATGTAAGTCTCTCACAACACATGTAAAAAAGGATCAAGACTTGGATTGCATGATTGTAGGTGTAATGTAATGATTGTAGATTGTAGGTGTAGTGATTGCCAATGTCTGATGATATGGATGGATATGGCACAAGAAGAAGGTGTAGTGTTGATTTTTTGACCCCCTGTGAAAAACTTTGAATCTGTTCTAAGGCAAACAGATCTCAGATGACAGTGGTTTAGCTTAATGTGGAATGTAAAACATAGATACAGTATTAGGGTGCCTTGTGTGGTAGACCATGCAGGAAACATGGCCAAATGAGCTAATTTTACTTAATAGTAAGATTATATGAACAGCATCTTTTCTGAAAGTACATTTCTCCCTCCCACTCCCCACCTCCTTTACCAGCTAGGAAAGTAGAGACGGTCTTTTCTGAGAGTCTTGCCCCATCCACATTCCTGCTGGGCACCCAGCTGCCTTTTAAGTGATCATTCCCTTGCCTGTATTTCTTCATTCTGTCTCCTAAGGTCATTCCAGGGGTGAAATCCAGCAGATTCTGACAGGGTCTAGAGAACTGGTAGCGGAAATTTTGAGCAGTTTGGAGAACTGGCAAATACCACCTCTGGCTGGCCCCAGATTGGGGTGGGAATGGAGATTTTGCAATATCCTTTCCCTGGAGTGGGGTGGGAATGGAGATTTTGCAGTATCCTTCCCCTACCACACCCACCAAGCCATGCCCACCAAGCCACACCACACCTACCAAGCTACGCCCACAAAACCGGTAGTAAAAAAAATTAGATTTCACCACTGGGTCATTCCCACATACCATTATATGGGCTGCCCAATGTATTCACCTATGGCTTAACACATTCATTTTTAGAGCTTTTCCCCAAACAATAAATATAATTTTCATTCATTTCCCCAATAATGCCATCCATATATAGTTCTAGAGGCTTTGTTTTCCAGAAACTTTTTTTTTTTAATAAAAGAGAGACGTGGCTTTCAACTAACAAATGTTGCCCATTGTTAGATAAAGGAACATTTGTTTGTTTGTTTGTTTGTTTATATTTCACAGTTCTTAACCACCCATCTCCCTCAGAGAGGGGATCTGAGCAGTGTATAATTAATCAATAAAATTAAGCATTAAAAACAGAATAATTTAAGGTCAATAATTTTTAAAAATCTAAAACAGCATTATGAAATTTTACAAGTTGCAGTAACATGTCCCCAGTGTGATCTTACCTTGACCTAAGATCATTTTAGTTATTTTTTACTTTGTTTATGTTATCATAAACAATGCTAATCTTAAAACAATGCTTAATGCCCAATGCTAGTCTTAAAACAAATTTAGTTTGGAATCTTTAAGACTCTCACTTTGTACATTCAATATAAAGCAGATCATCACGCTAATCAGGAATGATTTCAGAAAGACAGGAGAAATATGTGTCATTGTTATCGTAACCCAGAGTTGGAGGAGTAAATGGTTTAATGAGAAATACATTGGAGGAGAGAAGCGCATTTCACCTAAAAGCGGTTTCTTCAACTTTGCCCCTTTCATATACATTGTGTCCCCATTGTCCTGCTGTTCCAGTTTAACACATCTGAAGGCCATACAGCTAGGGAGAGAAAACCAACCTGAAAGGTTCTTAATTCCCAATATAGACCCTAGAAATTTCAGCCTAAATCAAACATAAATCGCAATATTGAGCTCAATAGGAAAGCAGCATAAACTCCAAGGAGCTCTTCTTAATAGAAAATAAAATAAATATGCCATATAGTACAGCCTAAAAATTGCCAAAGAGCTCCTGACAGGTTGTGAGAAGGAATGAGTCCCAAAGGAAAATCTCCAAGTGAAAAAACTCAGCTTCTGATCAGTTCAGTTTGACCCTGGGAATGATAACAAGAGCCTGAGACTTGGCATTGGCTGGATTCATGGAATAGGGCTTGGAGGCCATTTTTTTAAAGGAAACGCCTTGACAGTTCTGGCTGTAGCTAAAGGGGAGAAAGCCCTTTCTGTTCTTGAGGTTGATTCAAGGGAACAAGTTTGTAACAGACTTTGGGAAACTATTTAAGGTCATGTTGTGTTGAATTTACACAGATTGGTCTTAATCAGCCATCTTGCTGATCCCATAACACCAGCAGTGAAGAGGCTACATCACTGGGAAAGTTATATTGATATAACTGTAGGGGAATGGCAAAGAGCAGCTTTAAAAGTCAGAGCAGACTTAGCCCACAGACAGCAGCTATCAACAAATTTCTATGACTATAATTACAAGTTCTGCTCACATTTTTAAATCCAATTGATTCAAAAATGATCACACAGCAGGAGGAAATATAGTGTCATACAGGTAATAAAATCTTGCCATATTAACTTCAGAATTATTTGAGATGCAAATTATAGCACGTTGCCAAGGCATCAGCGATAACAGCATATGTTCATGAGGTCACAAAAAATAATTGGAGCAGTATGGTGTAGATTCTTGACAAATTCTAATCTATGATTTATTAGTGTGCTGATATGGAATGTGCTGATTATCTGGCACTTATATCCTAAATATTGTCAACATTCAAATGCAGTCACTCTCATTTTACAGTTTTTTAATCTGTCCTATATGCTAATAGAAATAAGTATGTAGTGCTCAGCTGTATGATTTGAAATTTATGAAGTACAGGTAGTCCTCGACTTACGACTACAATTGAGCCTAAAATTTATGTTGCTAAGTGAGACATTTGTAAGTGAACCTTGCCCCATTTTACAACTTTTCTTGCCAAAGTTGTTAAGTGAATCATTGCAAAGTCAATGGGGAAGCCAGATTCATTTAACAATTGAGTTACTAACAGTAACCCAATTGTTTAAATGAATCTGGCTTCCCCATTGACTTTGCTTGTCAGAAGGTTGCAAAAGGAGATCACATGACCTTGGGACACAGCAACAGTCATAAATATGAACCAGTTGCCAAGCATCTGAATTTTGATCATCTGACCATGGACATGGGTGTGAAAAATGGTCATAAGTCACTTTTTTCAGTTCCGTTGTAACTTTGAACAGTCACTAAACAATCTGTTATAAGTTGAGGACTACCTGTACATAGCTGATACAACTCAAATGAAATTTAAGCCCCACCCCCCCTTTAAGAGGAAGTATACATCGTCTTCAGTTTTAAAATGCAAACAAAATAGAAGTGTTGTCTGTCTGTTTGCTGTTACTATTGAGAACAGATTAATCCAATTGGGTAAGACTAAGATCCCATGAATAAAACGGAGTGGGTGGGGAAGGAGGGAGTAATTTTAAAAATCTTATCAAGAAGCATCTCTTTTATCAGACTTTTAATGGTTAATATTAAGTATTAAGTTGCCAGACTCATGTGAGACATTTCTAATAGACCGATAAGTAAACAGAGGGAAATTTAAGAAATTCAGCTTCTTGCTGCATTGGTGATAGGGATTACAACCTCAAAAACAATTGCTTTTGACTTGTTTTTTGGAATTTAATATGCCCAGGCTAGTTTAGCAGGGAAAAGTCCAGGCATCACAAACTTGCTTAATTATAGGAATAAGGGTATATTTTCTTTAATTCCATAGTCTGTGGGCAGGAAAGCAGGCACAAAAGTATGCCAATGCCACATTTTGGAATTAACAGTGTTGATGTAACACAGATATGAACTGACGGACCCAGTTCATATCAGTGACTTGAAGTCATATAACCTAGGCCTGCATGGTCACCATTTGCAGCCTAAGTCCCCAAATATGATTTCTAACAGCTGCAGTCCCGTTCATTTATTTTCAAAAAAAAGTCTCGGTATTTTCAGTGGAGTGTACTCTTTGGTGTTTCTAGAGTTGTGTTTTCAGAGAACTTTTAAAATAGGTCTGGTATTTGAAAATCAGTCCCACTAAGCATGATAAAAGCAACCTACACTGTGACCTCCATTTCAGGTGCACAGATTCTTACTGATACCTGAATGGATTTATTGTTTGCTGCAAAGATTCTCTATAGATATTTACAGTGATAATTTCCAGATAGATCCTTCAATGGTCATTTGTCACCTCCATATCAGTTTAGCTCATGTTTCTGTAAGAAATTAATTAAATCTTGTATCACTGTTTAGCATTCATATGGAAGCATTAAGTACATCTGATTTTAAAAGACTCAATTTCCTGATTTTTGTTTTACTGGCGTAAGAGTAAATCATAGCATTATGATGCTGGCTAAATCTTCAAGTTTTGCACCTAGATAGCAAGAGAAATTGGATCAGGAAGATTTAAAAGAAGTGTTGTGGAAAGAAAGGGAGCATATCTTAATATCTACTTAATATCTACTTAAGCCAACATAACAAAATGAGGCTATTCTATCTAAGCTGCAAAATATACAGAACCATAGATGCTAACACTATTCTGTAGTTCTAGTTGTTCTCCAAATGATTTTTGCAGATCAAATCTTCCCCCACCCCCGCTTACTGGTGTAGCTTTGAGTTGATTTTTAATTCCTAGAGACTAGAATGGGACAACTTGCTATGGTCAACATGGCCCAGCCAACTTCGCCATGGGACAACTTGCCACAATTCAGCAAATATAAAAGTTAAATGAATTTCAACAGAACCATGGCCAATAATAATAAAATAAAGAAAGTGAAGCCAGAAATACAAGAGTTACATAATTCCAGTGAAAATGTATAATAAAAGTAACTGACTGAAATGATTAATGAAGTGTTGAATTGTCTCATGGCAAGCTGACTGTGGTGATTGGCCATGGCAAGTTATCCTGGGGTCTGCTTGGACATATCCTTGAAGTTTTCTCAGCAAGATTTAAGGTGTGATTTGCCCTTGCTTGCTTCCTAGGGCTGAGAGAATGAATGGCCCCAAATCACCCAATTGGTTTGTTACCTCAGGTGGGACCAGAATTCAGGATCTCCTGGTTTCTAGCCTGGCCAAATAAAAAGTAAAATAAACCTAATAGCCTTAATAAAACTCCATGTCTCAATAAGCAATCCAAAACCCAAAGAAGTAGTAAATAGAAACCAGCAAATACTTTAAAAAGAAAAGAGCTAGACATATAAGATTTCTCTGAGTCAGCTCATCTATTTCTACTGGAGTTATCCTCTCATTAGAAATTACTAAAAGTGTGATGAAAACAAGTTTTTGGAGGAGTGGGAGCCTGTTAACAAGATAGAAACATAGGAGGTGGAATATGTGTTAATTGGTGCTACCTTGACATCCTCATTTCTCAGTACATTTATCAAAACTGCTCTGGCAACACAATTGATATGTATCTTTTTGTGAAGAGAATAATTCTTTCTTGAGAATGCTTACAGTAGAAGGCAAGGAAGTTGAGGCTTGCTAATTATATATATATTCATTCTTATATCATCCGTTACCTGTGCATATGTTTATGGCACAATGGCATAGTAGTTAGAATGCAGTATTGCAGGCTGACTCTGCCCACTGCCATGAGTTTGATCCTGACCAACTCAAGGTTGACTCAGCTTTCCATCCTTCTGAGGTTGGTAAAATGAGAAGCCAGATTGTTGGGGGCAAGATGCCGACTGCGTAAGCCGCTTAGAGAGGGCTGTAAAGCACTGTGGAGCGGTATAAAAGGCTAAGTGCAATTCTTATTGCTATTATCATTTTGTCCTCCTTTTCTGAAATATATAAATATGACTGCATCATTTTGTCTGTAGGAGTCCCCCCCGCCCCCCACCATTTTTTAGAAGGAATTCCTCCACTGCACACTGAATAAATAATAACTGCAGTGAACCTTGATTATTGGACTCCTGCATTTGATCCCACCAAACTGATGTGTATCAAAGAAAAAAAAGGCATGGCTATTCCTGGCAATATGTATATATGTCATTCAAATAAATGTATTGCCACCCTCTTACTCTTTTTTAAAAAAAAATATTTATTTTTAAAATATTATTTCAACATCCCAAATGCTGGAGAACTTTAGATGCATTTGGCAGTTTGTCATTCCTTTGGCAGGCTTTACACGTGAAGGCTTTACACCGTTAAAAAACAAACGCTGTTATAATTACACATTATCAAATTTGTCAGATTAAAAATACTATTATGTGTAAAATTTTAAATTACTGTTAAGCCTTAAGTATTATTCTCTGGCAACTTCAAACATGGATGATGGATTAAACTGCCTACCTTCCAATGCCCTGGAAGGATCCTTCCTTTCATAGTATTTACAGAGAACTGTCCTTGAATGAAGAATATGTACTGCTACTGATCACCCCCTGCCATATGTATAGCAACAAGAATGAATGGAGCATGCATCCATAATCCTTTGCAATCCACAGGCTTCCATGACACACGAGGAAAGGCTTCATGGCAGGTGTATAAATGAATGTGGAAAATGTTTTTGAAGGCCAAGTGGATGAAAATCACTATGATGTATGATTAGTGTCAACTTTCAGTGTTCTCAAATGCTAATCTGTAGCACCCTATCAAATACTGTCCAGTATTAACTGCCATATATCTGATACTGCAATTAGTTGCTAGTGACTAATATTTTAATATTTGACAAGTAAATGAACATTCAGAATGCACGAGGAATATCCAGTATTTAAATGCTGATTTTTAATGTATGGGAACCCATGCATTTCTTCTCTACTTTTGAAAATAAAATACGCATGACTCCCATTAGAAAGCACTCTTAATGAATAGGTGGAATGAATACATGGCTTTATTTTGCTGTAAATGCACAAACACACACACACACACAATCTTAACTGGATAGCTGTATTAAAATTGCTCACATCATGATGATTACCCTGAATAAATACTTCGATGATACAAACATTAATAAAATGAATACAAGCCATGACCTCTGCTATTATGACTCACATCTGAAGTCTGCTTAATTACAGGAATGCTGCCAGGGCTCTGACACGTCAGCCTCTGCAAAAATGCAGAGAGTATATATGGCACAATGTTTATGGATGCTTAAATTGTGCCAGTTTTTAGTGCACCGAAGAGTAAATTCTGCTTCCTATCTGACAGCAGGAAAAATTGTTTAGAAAATGGGAGAAAGCAAGCTGCTGTCAGTACTTCACTGTTCAAGACTTCAACTACTTGATACATTATAATTTATTGCTAATTAACAGAACTAAAATAGAACCTTTTGTGTGTCATCCATTGGCCTCTGTGTAGCTCAAAGCTTTCTAGCTGCAATGCAAGCATTCAAGTGGAGGTTTGCACGACATGTGGCTTTTGCAAAAGGACACTGATTACGTTGGGATATGGAACACTGTTTTGTTTGGGAGACACATTCACATCAGTGGTGAGTGTGCATGTCAGTGCTGGGAGTGGTCAGTGTCAAAATTTGAAAGGCCAAAGCAATGTTCTCTATTTGCCCTCCAGTTTTAATCTTGTTAGTTTTAATCTTTCCTTTTTGCTCGTTCTTTCTCTCCCTAAATCAAAGGTATGTGGGTTAAAAGCAGACAGTGGGTTAAAAGCAAACAGTGCAATCTCCGGAAAATTTAAAGGGAGTCAATAATGCATGGAGAAGGAGGTATATCACTTTTCTTTAATAGCAGTTTTAGGCAACAAGGTAGAAGGCAGAGGAGGGTTTCAGCAGGTTCTGACCAGTTCTGGAGAACCAGTAGCAGAACCAGTAGCAGAAATTTTGAGTAGTTCAGAGAACCGGTAGTAAAAATTCTGACTGGTCCCACCCCTATCTATTCGCTGCCTCCCAAGTCCCAGCTGATTGGGAGGAAATGGGGATTTTGCAGTAACCTTCCCCTGGATTGGGGAGGGAATGAAGATTTTACAGTATCCTTCCCCTAGAGTGGGGTGGTAATGGAGATTTTACAGTATCCTTCCCCTGCCACACCCACCAAGGCACGCCCATCAAGCCATGCCACGCCCACCAAGCCACACCCACAGAACCGGTAATAAAACAATTTGAAACCCACCTCTGGTAGAAGGGATGGAGAAAGGAACTGGGAAAAAACTGTGTTCCACTCTTGTTAAACAGGAAAGAGAGATAAAGAAAGAATCCTGCCATAGCTGGGATAGGGATGGCTTAGGAGAGCCACTACTTACATTACTAAGATTAGGATAAGAGGAGAAAGAAAATAGAGGATGCCTTGGAGTAGCACTATCAATGATGTGGAAAAGAGAAGCTATCTGATTTCGGCCTTCATCCACGGCATAAAACACTGCAAATAAAAGTGCCTTCAGTCTTAATTCCATTTGCCTGGAACACCACACTAACATAGCCTGCTTCACTTATCTGCCATCCTACCTCCTCTCCTCTTCCCTTCTCTTTGGATCACGGAGAGGAATTGATATGTCTGATTTAATGAAAAGAAGGATTAGAGATGACATGATACCATAGTAGTGTTCCAAAAAAGAGGGAGTCAAGCTATTCTCCAAAGCACCTGAAGGCAGGACAAGAAGCAATGGATGAATGCTAATCAAAGAGAGAAGCAACCTACAACTAAAAAGAAATTTCCTGATAATTAGAACAATCAGTGAAACAACTTGCCTTCAGAAGTTGTGGGTGCTCCGACACTGGAGGTTTTTAAGAAGAGATTGGACAGCCATTTGTCTGGAATTGTATCATGTCTCCTGCTTGAGCAGGGGGTTGTACTAGAAGACCTCCAAGGTTCCTTTAAACTCTGTTATTCTGTTATTCTAAGAGTGCCTTAAAATGTTATGGCTATAAGGGAAAAAAATCTCTTTTGGCCCTGGTTGCTCAGAAGAGGTCCACTTCTGAGAACACTGTGAAGTTTCCTTTCCCATTTCTATTTCTAACTCTTCTCATTTTCCCATCTCTTACATTTTCTGCTGTATTTTCAATTCACTCCGTATCCCGGTCATGTCTTCTTGCGTTGGTCACCCTGTCTCCTGTGGCAGTAACAGAGTAAGACAAATGAGATGAGCTGACCAGTGAAGGAGACCATCAAGTTATGGCAAATCCCTGAGCTTTTCAAATGTCATGGCGTGTTTTATAAAACTAGTGAGTGACTCAACAGTGAAATATTTACCAGGAGAAAAAATTTATCTCGTCTGCATCAGAGAAGCATTTTTTTTCTTTTTTTGAACGAGTGGATTATGTAGTTTTATTTTAGTTAACAATACTACTTTCAAGGAAAATTATGAATAAACACAGTGACAATGCTGCTCTTATTCAACAAAGTTGAATCTATTTTTTAAAAAAAATTACAAAGAATTAAACATTTATTCATATTGTGGATAATTTATGCTGGTATAATTTTAATTATTCAGATAGATTGTTGAATTCTATTCAAAAGAATGAAGCAAAGACACACATACTATAGTTCTACCTAAGGTGCTGTTCTACCTAAGGAGGTTTATAGGGAGAGCTAGAATTAATCATATTTTGTATATTAAAAAATGGAAATCAAAAGCCTCATATCCACTCTTATTCTCCATTACCATGGTAATCCTGATGGTAATTTGACCTTGTTATCAGCAATTAAGTGGCTGAACAGTCCCTCATTTCCCCTCTCTAATTATATATTTACTTTTTCAATTAGCTGGTGATTTATTGGCAAGGAATGGCATTGCAAAGATATCGTAAGGCCCCGTTCCCTCAACAAATTGCATCTCATCTTTCAAATTAAGTTATCAATTACCATACAGCTTGTTGAATTTCACGTACTCTTCCTATCCCAGCCCAAGTTCTGCTTAGCATGTGAGACAAAATTATTTCCAAGTACCGTAGTAATCAGTCATGTACAAATTCCTTTTGGCTCAGTTCAGTATCTTCTTGACTAAAATTAGTTGGGTTGGTGCCTCTGCAATTGTCATTTCAATCCTGTTCCTTTTCCAAAAACTGCCAAGAGAAGCTTGGGCATATAATGGCTGCTAAACTGTGTAGTCTGGGCTTGCTTCTCCTTTTCTAACTTACTTAAAGAGCACTCCGTGGGCTGTAGGGAACATCTCATTTGTTATTCATATTCTCTCTCTCCTTCTCTCTCTCTCTCTCTCTCTCTCCCTTCCTCCCTCCCTCCCTCTCCCTCACATACATCACCTTGCTAGGGAAAAAGGCTGAAAAATGGGCCTGCTTGAAGATAGTTGAGGGTGGGGAGGGTGTAGTATGATTCTAAGGGGCAAAATGAATGTCTAATGCTTTGCAAAGTTTTCAGATGCTGTCTTACCACCACACCCAAAATAGATTATTAGAAGATATGGCGGAATCTCTAGCTAGACTGGAGGGAAATATTAAGAGATCAGGTTTAGAGTCCTTGCACTGGAGAAAGCGGTAAAGACCTGACCTCCTCTGGAAGCTTTGAGACCTCATCTTACTGTACTCAAGGGAATATAACCAGTCTGGCAAGATTCTTGTAACATAGGTGATTTACAATAAAGCTTCACAAATGATTTTGGTTGCTTGTGCCTGACAAAATTCTGGTTCAATCTGAGGCAGGTTTTCCAAAGAACACAGGACAATTTCTGGAAGCAGAGATGAAGTTTATTCAACAGAAAAATAGTCAGTTAATCATCAAAGTGCCCACAAATTGAAAAGAAAAGCTGGTTTCTTTTATAGAGAGATCTGTCTTTCGTCCCTAGAAAGTGAGCAAATTTAGCTAGGGATTACCAGAAAGCATTTCAGATCCATTGGCGAGGAAATGTGACTTCCTGCCCTGCAGGTTTTGCAGTTTATCATCTTTTGTAAATTAAGGTGGTGACCTCAAGGTGATGGGTTTGAGTGGGGAAACCTATTGTGGGCGTGAGAAATTTTCATATCTGGAGGAAATTCTCAGTTTTTAATTGAGTTGCCAGTGTTTGCCAATTTTTTTATCTAAGACATGCTTAGTGCATTTCAGCCTAGATGTCAGAATCAGTGAAAAGGCTTTTAAGGTCTGTGGGTTCACCAGCAGGTCAGGTCAGGCAGGGTTGGTGGGTGACTTGGAGGGCAGAGGGGTGGCATAGTGTTTTTCTAGTGTCAAGATCAACTCTGCTCTTGGTCTTGCCCATATTCCAACTACATTCTTTATCATATTGCACAAGACCTGCTGCAGCTCTCAAGCTTTTAAGGGTACAGATTCTTTTCTAAGGCATTGCCTCTTGTGTTCAAAAAATGTATATTGTGAATTGAAAACTAGTTGTTAACTAAGAACAATTGGACCACAGGCTCTGTGGGAAAGGCTCTTGTCCCATCACCATTCGCTGAAAGCTTAACTATAGAGATACTGCAGACCACATGGAATGACAGGCCCAGCTGCTAGGAAGAAAGAAAAATATATTTTATGGTTCTCCTACCTTTTTCATTCTTTTAATAAACATCAGATTGTGAAAATAAACATTTTCTGCAGCATTTTTATTTAAAAATTGAAATGTCTCAATGGAACATTGATGACACCAAGCTGGCAGGAATAGCCAACACTCCAGAAGATAGGCTCAAGTTACAGAAAGATCTTGACAGACTTGAACATTGGGCGCTATCTAACAAAATGAAATTCAACAGTGAAAAAAGTAAGGTTCTACATTTAGGCAAAAAAACCAAAATGCACCGGTACCGTATACGTGGTACCTTGCTCAATAGTAGTACCTGTTTGTTTGTTTGTTTGTTTGTTTGTTTACATTTATACCCCGCCCTTCTCCGAAGACTCAGGGCGGCTTACAATGTATAAGGCAATAGTCTCATTCTATTTCTATATTTTTTTTACAAAGTCAACTGTGAGAGGGATCTTGGAGTCCTAGTGGATAATCATTTAGATATGAGCCAGCAGTGTGCAGCAGCTGCTAAAAAAGCCAACACAGTTCTGGGCTGCATAAACAGAGGGATAGAATCAAGATCACGTGAAGTATTAGTGCCACTTTATAATGCCTTGGTAAGGCCACACTTGGAATATTGCATCCAGTTTTGGTCGCCACGATGTAAAAAAGATGTTGAGACTCTAGAAAGAGTGCAGAGAAGAGCAACAAAGATGATTAGGGGACTGGAGGCTAAAACATATGAAGAACGGTTGCAGGAACTGGGTATGTCTAGTTTAATAAAAAGAAGGACTAGGGGAGACATGATAGCAGTGTTCCAATATCTCAGGGGTTGCCACAAAGAAGAGGGAGTCGGGCTGTTCTCCAAAGCACCTGAGGGTAGAACAAGAAGCAATGGGTGGAAACTGATCAAAGAAAGAAGCAACTTAGAACTAAGGAGAAATTTCCTGACAGTTAGAACAATTAATAAGTGGAACGACTTGCCTGCAGAAGTTGTGAATGCTCCAACACTGGAAATTTTTAAGAAAATGTTGGATAACCATCTGTCTGAGATGGTGTAGGGTTTCCTGCCTGGGCAGGGGGTTGGACTAGAAGGCCTCCAAGGTCCCTTCCAACTCTGTTGTTATATATAACATGAGAACAAGACAACCCCCAAAAATTCTTAAATATTTCTATAAAATTTTTATAAAATTAAAATTTTTTATTTAATTAAAAAATGAAATATGAAATGAAATTGTCATAATTCAAAATTGATTATGGTTTTTAAAGAAAAGAGGTAAATTTAGAGCATGGAATGTCCTATATCCATTCTAAACAGAACACATTTAGTGATGCAAATCCTATTTACTTCAACGGTCAAAAAATGCTCCCATCATTTTTTCTTTCAGAAATCACTGAATTCTATAATTGATTAAATGATGGTAACAACTCAGATTTTTACTAAGTTTGAGCTTTATTTTCTTACTCCTTTATTTTTGTGAAAAGTAATAAAGTTATGTAATATCTCTGAAACTATATATTCCAAGATGCTATGAAGTTTCCCATGCGTCTTTCACTTTTCATTCATACTTGCTAAGAAAATGCAGAGTTAATTGAAAACTTATTATTGACTGTTAATCTTGACTACAGAAAAAATATGTTCTGGTTGACATACAAATTCTTTAGATCAGATCTTGCTTCATGAAAGATACTTCCTTTATTTTGTCCATCATAGGGCTGTAATATTTTGAAGGCAAGGCACAAGTGCATCTTTGATGAATGAGATTTGTTACACAGAAAATGCAATGTGTTTTCATGTCTTTCCAGCAATGGAGAATAAGTGAAATTCAAGTGAAATTTTATCTCCTTCAGCCTAGATATTTTCCACTTAGGCTAGTGTTATATTGATTCATAGGTAGCTCATATTTTCAAATGAGATGGAATTTATGGAGGAATCCTGCACTGTGTGCCTTTGACACTTTCATGAATGTGACCTTCACGTGACTAACATTCCAATTAAAAGTGTTGTCCCAGAGATTTCCCATCTCATTCATATGCTATTTGATATATTCAATGCATTATAATTCCTAGTTTAAAGAATATATGCATAAAACTTCAGACAAGTAGTCTAATTCTTTCCACACCAGCTCAATCAAACAGAAATTAAACACAGGAAAGATGTTTGTGCATTATGTTACAGGTACAAGAATAGTCTATCAGATTTTGTGGCCCCATAACATGGTGTGCAAGAGTTAAAAAGGACTCTGGCAAATGATTCTTAGTGTAAGAATATGAGCATATTACATTTATTGTCGTAATTATCACTACTGTAATACAAACATTATTTGGAAAGTATAATATTCTTGGTCTTCTGTAGTCCTTCAATCTGAATGATTGATGATGATGATGATGATGATGAATGAATGAATGAATGAATGATGGATGGATGAAGGGACATTACACCACTGACACCTAGATATTCTAACTCACATTATCTCCAGCAAGCAGGGTCAATGGCTATGTGATCTATCTATGATGGGACCTGTAATACAATGCCAGAGAGCACTGGACTGGAAGTGGCCACTTCTGAAGCTGTTCTCCCCCATCAAACATATTATAAATCAGCTACCTCTGTTTAGGATCTGCCAGATATTCTTTAATATTAAATTATCCATTATTTCAGCTGCCTTTACTAGGTAGTTCCAGTGCAGTAAGAAGATTGTTGTCAACATAGTGGACACTCTCAAGAATCACTGTAAGTATTTTATTTCTTATAGATCACATAAATTCATCTAAGGTGGAACCCATGTTGAACTCAACATGGTTATGCAATATAATTCTTTTAAACTGAACATTTGGTAGCTTACTTAAACAAATTTGGTATCTTAAGCTAATGTAAAATTGGCAAGCTTTTTTTTAAATGTTCTTCACTCTTTCATACACATTGTATTAAAACAATTGTGTCTAGATAAATAACTGTGCTTTTTGTTCCTTCTTAGAATTTCAACAAAGGAGCTGGGATATTCAAGACAGCAACAGAGAAGACTATAGCATTGTTCCTACAAAGAATATTTATATGTATAAAAAGTGCACTGTTTAAAAACTGAATAAAACTGAACTCTGCGGTTGTTTAATGTAAAAAATGTAAACAAGAGGTTAACAAGGAATTGTGGTATGAATGAAGTGTGGTTTTCTTTTGATTCTGCTATTTTCAGTTATGGTTCCCAAAAAGCAGCAGTGGAACAAAATGAAGTCACAGAATTTTTGAAATTATACAATATTTATTATCTTTACTCAAGTGAAAATTCAAAGAGACTAATCCAGATTGGAGACGGAGGTTTGCAATATTGTACAAGAGGTAGCAACTAAAACCATCCCAAAGAAAAAGAAAGGCAAGAAAGCAAAATGGCTGTCTGAGGAAGCTTTGCAAATAGCTGAGGAAAGAATGGAAGTGAAAGGCAAGGGAGAAAGAGAAAGATACAACCAGTTGAATGCAGAATTCCAGAGAATAGCTAGAAGAGATAAGAATGCATTCTTAAATGAACAGTGCAAACAAATAGAATGTTCTGTCCCCACCAACCACAACCAAGCAGACCCGCGAGCTGACTATATCTGCCAGCAATTTACTCCTACGACAGATATCAGTTCTGGCAACGAACCTGCGATTGCCTGCCAAGTTCTCTTATCTCCTCAGACCAGCGTAACTGCAGTTCAGAAATAAACAGAAACCAAAGTCTTAGTCTCAAAATATTGCAGCCAAAGTTTCCAAGAGTCAGTTTTTGTCCATCACAAGAAGCTATATAGCAGCTCCTCCTGCTTTTATACACCGTGGGGTGTGGCTCTATGACTCAGCACTCTCTAGGCCTGCCCCACCCCTTCTTTTGTTGTTCCTGCCTCTCCTTTCTGTGATGCCTGGGATTTAACCAGGACTGATTGTCAGCAGCTGAGTCTTGAGGCACTTCCTGGGAGGGGGAAGGTGCGGGAGAAAGAGGCCTCGTCATCTCTTCCACCTGGCCTGCCTCTGGGACCTGGAGCGGAGCCAGAGAGGAGGGTCCTGCAGAGGGAAGCCCTGTCGGCTCTTCCCCCTCACTCTCTGCCAGGAGGCCAGGCTCTTGGGCTCTCTGAGTCACTCTCTGCCAGGAGGCCAGGCTCTTGGGCTGCAGACACAACATAGAAGAAAACAATAGAATAGGGAGGACCAGAGATCTCAAGAAAATTGGAGATATGAAGGGAACGTTTCATGCAAAGATAGGCATGATAAAGGACCATAGAGGCAGAAGAGATTAAGAGGTGGCAAAATTACACAGAAGAACTATACAAGAACGAGCTTAACATCCCTGATAACCACGATGGGGTGGTCACTGACCTTGAGCCAGACATCCTAGAATGTGAAGTCAAATGGGCCTTAGGAAATCTGAGCAACAACAAAGCTACTGGAGGAGACAGTATTCCAGCTGAGCTATTCAAAATCTTAAAAGATGATGCAGTAAAAGTGCTACATTCAATTTGCCAGCAAATTTGAAAAACTCAACAAAACTCAAAGCCACAGGATTGGAAAAGGTCAGTTTACATTCCAATTCCAAAGAAAGGCAATGCCAAAGAATGTTCAAACTATTGCACCATTGCACTCATTTCACATGCTAGTAAGGTTATGCTTAAAATCCTACAAGCTAGGCTCCAGCAGTATGTGGATCGAGAACTACCAGAAGTACAGGCAGGATTTTGAAGAGTCAGAGGAACTAGAGATCAAATGGCAACTCACAAAACCACACACCCCTCCAGACCATGGAAAAACCTCTCTCCACAGAACTGGTCCCTGGTGCCAAAAGATTGGGGACCGCTGATTAACAATGTCTGAAATAATTCCATAACTCCATTTTGCTTCTAATTTTGTTCAGGTACAATTCTATTTTGTACAGGTAAAACGGGAATGTGTGGGTTCTCTCTGTCCTATCAATAGAAGACCTTTTCGTGAAGAGGCATTCATAGCTTATTTTCCCCCCTTCGATATCAGAATAGCTGGCTTGAGAAACTATGCATTTGACTACTGTAGGGCTCAATTCTCCGTTCCATCTAATGGGAAAAAAGATATAGTAGCCCCATTTTGCCATATGACTTTCGATTTTCTAGAAGGAGTCCTCAGTTTATGAACATTTGATTACTGACTGTTTGGCACTGAAAAAAATGACTTATGACCAGTCCTTGTATTTAACAACTATCATAGCATCCCCGCAGTCACATGATCAAAATTGGCTTGCTTGGCAACGAACTATGTTTTTTTCAATGGTGGCAATGTTCAAGGGGTCATCTGATTTCCTCTTGTGATCTTCCCAGCCAGCTTCCAACAAGTAAAATCAAGGGAGGAAGCTAGGTTCACTTAACAACCCTGTGACTCACTTAATGACAGGAATGATTTGCTTAATATAAAATCATAAAATCTATTGTGACTCGCTTAACTACTGCTGCACTTAGCAATAGATGTTCTGGTCCAAATTATGATCATAATTTGAAGACTATCTGCATTATAATAAACTTTGGTTTATTGGTTAAGATATTTATATTTAGTAGCTGGGATCAATGCAGTTGTACGATGAGCCAGAACACGCAGTTATGGTTGATTGGTTGGAGAGTGCTGGCTCCTGCATGAGGCAATCTGTGCTGTGATTGGCTGCTGGGGTGTGGAGAAAAAGGGCGACTTTCCCTTTTTTCCCGCCTTTTTTCTTCTTTGTGCCTGGTGTGCTCTGAGATTTACCTCATGATGCTCCTGTTTGCCTGACTCTCTTGCTTGCTGTAATGTAGATGTAAAATATATTTATTTATATAAAATTACAAATTCGCCTCAGCGTCTCTCTGACTTCATTTGGACACCTGCTGCGCAATTCCCTGACATTAATTCCCCCTCAATAAAGCCACAGTCAGAAGTCTTGTTCTGAGTTATTGATTAGGCAATATACTATTATGACTCGGGTGGAAGGAAAGGGCAACAGGCCAGTTCTGAATAAAGACAATAGCAATAGATACACATTGTTAGGCTTTTTAAGATGGTAGGACTTGACCAGTCCTATTTGGGAAGTCCAAAAATCCCCAAAGGGGTCAACTGCCAACTACCTCTATATTCAGAGGAGACAGCTGCATGTCTTTGTAGTTAACAGGAATTCCTAGAAAGTGTAAATTACTCCCTGAGAGGGGAGGGGAAACCACTCCATTGCTTTGAAGGTCTGCATAACCAGCCTTCAGCACACCCATCAGCTGGCTGGTAGTGTATCCTTGTAAACTTCATGAGGGGAAGTTAGTAGAACTGAGGGAGAAAGTTGATTTTAACTTTCTTTTTTCCTCTCTCAAACTCCAACGCTTCGTACTAAAAGAGAAATGTTACTGGACCTGTGCAAGATTTGACTGTAATCATGGTATGATCGCCTACAATCTTTTACAGTCACCGTATTCTGCCTAAATGGGATAATTAAAACAAGGAAGGGGTGAAACCGACTTCTTTACTAGGACAGCAGATCATAGCACAGGAAAAAATGCTGCCTCAGCTGGTTCTCCACTTTTGGAAAACATCATCTGGCTTTTTATTCAGCATAATTTCAATCCTTTCTCTTCATCATCACCTAAATACCTGCCGTAACTGAAAAAGACACAGGACCTGTTGTTCAGTTATTTGCTTGCTACAGTATCACTCACAACTTCCGTTTGACAGACTAGGCCACGTAGAATCTTAGCAGCCTTTTCATGGAGCCCAAACTCTAAGGAGTCTCCCTCCTTAAGTATGTGGATTGAGAGCCTTTTTGCTGATCCTACCTTCCCCACCCAAGCCTATGCATGGAAAAATAAAACTCCTTTAACTTGTAAATGGCTGAGGATGCTCCCCACCATCGTTGCTTGGGGTTTGAAATGCAATGAATGTGTTGCTATAGCAACCTGTTCTTTATACGCGGGAGATTTTACGCTAATACTGAGGAGACCCACCGATGCATATATTAAAGAAGGCCCTCCAGTTTTTAAGTAGTAGAGTCAAGTTCGACGAATTTGTTTCCTCGCAATGCCTTTTACTAACCCTGTTTTGTCTCCTTTTCTGCATTCCTTTCCCAGCTGTAACTTACACAAGTTACAAAAAGACCCCTCCACCTGTACCCCCGCGAACCACCTCGAAGCCACTCATTTCGGTTACAGCACAGAGCAGCACAGAATCCACCCAGGATGCCTATCAGGATAGCCGGACTCAGGGGATTTCCCCGTGGCCTCAGGATGGTCTCAGGATGTACAACTCCACGGACAGTTTGGATAGCAACAAGGCTATGAACCTGGCCATGGAAACGGCAGCTGCACAACGCCACATGTCAGACAGTCAAATCAGCTCTGTGAGAACCAGCGACAAGGCCATCCTCGTGACAAAGGCTGAGGAGTTTTTGAAGAGTCGGCGCTCCTCTATAGGGATCCAGGTAGCCTGTCCTTAACACTTGTTCTGGGATGAGCTGCTCATCTGAGCTCTGTAAAGAACATCAGATGAGTCATTCATCCCAGAGGCCCCTAATAACCTGAACAACAATCCCTGTGTGCAGTGATTATCATTAATTACAATTCACATCCTAGCTACATGACCATGCAGAGCAGAGTTGAGCCAGTGTGCAGTGCCCGGAAATAAAATGAATGAATATATCTCTGAGCAGGGTAGCTGCCATTAATGCTGCAGATGAAAATTATCCTGCTCAGTCACAAGTGAACAGCATGTTCATCTTTCTCTCTTTCCCTGGAGAGATCATGAAATTACGGCTGTGCAACTGTCAAACTGGGAACTGTAGTCAGATATTTCTTTTTTCCTCCCTTCTGCTTTGTGCTACCGTTTTTCCTTCATGGCTGTGTTTTAATTACATAGCAATGGAGACTAATATAGATGGGTGAGTTTGAAGCTATAAGAAAACTATCTTATAAAGAATATAGAACTAGTAATAGTTTTTTCCTTTGGTGTTCCTTTGATGTTATGCCACTAGTGTAACAAGAAGTACCGTATTTCTAAGCACATACTACAACAGAAATTATCAATAAAAGCTAAAGCATGCCTACAGGTCTGACCTGCAACACAACTTTTACAAATCTTGAGGTTCCATAGAACCTGCTTATACTTCTATTTTAGAAACACACAAGTATTCCTAAAATCCTCTTTACATTTGGTGATAAGAAATAGAAAGAACAATTCCTGGTAATAAGCACCATGGAAGTGATGATTCATTGGTCAGAATAATCAGTTTTAAGCTAACTATAAAGTCCACTGCTTCAACTAACTCATTTATTTGAACAGCATTGTTTATTTTTATTGTAATAAAAAATCAATGTATCTAAGGAGATATGTTAATTCATGAAACCAAGGAGTTTCCATTGATATGGGAGTCCCAAAATGCCAAGGTAGTGCACAAGTCTACATGGTTTGAAGCCTTGCCACTTTTCTAGATATGTGCTGTGCATCAAAGAGGGTGGGGCTTTGATCACACCTGCCATCTTAACTTTTCTGACACCTCACTCCACTGACACTCCTGTTGATGCTTCGCAATAATAGCTGGATTGATCCATAATGTTTGTTGCACAAGCCATAAAATCATGATTCCCATAGTACTAGGCTGTAATGAGTAGGTTCATACATCATAATAAACTAACCACATGAGCCTAGAATGGCTGCTTGGTTTGGTTTAGTGGGATTGGTTTATATGGCTGTCAGGTGTCCAATCTCTGATGCTAAAAAACTCTTAGTAGGATCAACGATTAATTTAGATTTAATTTACATTCTATTTAAGGGTTGAGGCGTCTCAGAAGCAGTTAAAGATAATCTTGGATCTTGTGTAGGCATCCTCCCTAAATAGGTTCAGTTCTGTGTTACTATTGCATTTTTCACCTTTCCCTTCCTGGCAATATGGCAGCAGGGTGGAATTTCTGTACCCTTTAAATAAAAACTAACCTATTGATAATAATGCTGAATTAAACAGATACCATGAAGTGTTCCTTGATTAGATATGTCTCATTTAAAAGAGCTCTTCCAAAAGCACTTCTGCAGCTATGAGCAATTGGACTCAAGGCCTATGCCTATGAAATGCCATAGGGCTTGGATAAAAATCCATCTATTTCTTTCTGTCCAATGGCTTTGCTACAGGCTAATGGAAAGGATGCAGTTTAGCATAAATGCAAAATGTTCAGGTCATCTATTCCCTATAGGCTTACACAGTAATTAAACACAGGGGTGAAACAATTCACACTGCAGTACACTGCAGTGAGGTTTTTCTTGTTCTCTTAAGGATATACATGCAGCTTTAGTAAATGATAATGAAAGGCTTAGAAGATTGTCCGCTGGTTTGAGTTTCTAAGTACCACTTTACTATTGAATCTATTTAGTCAGAAAGTGTGAAGGACTTTTTTTTTTCATCCATTATGTATAGTGTCCAAAGCTGTGATCATATCAAATGCTTTGATTCATCTATTTTCTGTACAATTAATCATAACATTCTCATTCCATCATTCAAATATTTCTTTTCCTTGTTCCTTTTAATGCCCATTACGAAAATAATACCTTTTTATTCATTGATTTGGAATTGTGTAGGTACAGAATCCTATCATATATTTGCCTGGCAATTTACACAGACACCCAACAAATCTCTATAGTAACAAGGCATTTGGTGTTCATTCTCTATTCTTTACTTTCAAGTACAGTAAATGACAAACATTATTTGTCAAGGATATAGTCTCCTTTTAAAAAAAATTAAGCTGAGTAAGATAAAGACTTCCTGCAGCCATTTCTTCAGCAAATCCCACTATAGGCTATAGGCTATAGAACCTATAAAACAGGAAACACAAAATCAACCAAATTTATTTGTTTACAAGTAAATCATTTCTGTGGCCACTGGCAAACTCTCGGTAGTAATGCAATCTGTGGAAGAAAAGATAGAACAGTTATGGCTGCCAAAAATACAAGTAGCAGGATCTTGTTTACAATACACAAATCATGTGTTTTATAAACCTTTTTTGGTTTCCCAGTCAAACCTGCATTTAGAACATCTGAGAATTTTATTTCCATATTGACTTGATTAAAGACACAGCAAGCACACTTATTAGATGACTATGCACTAATTTTGCAGTACATCTATATTTTCATTCACAGCGGGATTGTTTATTTTAGACGTTATTTGATTTATAAGGCAGTTTTATATAATTTGTAAACCAGCAGTAATATGAAGAAATGCAGCTTAATGTAAACCAATAAGCCAGTGTGACATTCTTAATTTTAGCCTTTTTGACAACAGCAGGTAAAAAAATCAACTACTGTCTTTTAACAGAAATTGCCTATAGAGCAGATTTAAAAAATAAATTTAAAAAATCAAATTCAAAGTAGATGTACAGTCTTCAGACCAATAGCTTAGCTAACCCTTTGTCATCATCAGTATTTGAAATTAAAATATTATTTCACTTTTAAATATTTCCCCTGACCAGAAATATCTGGAGTGCTATAATTCAGATGATCTTCCCCTCATCAAATATTCGTTTTCGTTTAATGTTGCATTTTGTTTAAAACCCACTTCATACTTAGCACATGGCAGCCAGATTCTGTTATTGTTTTCCACAATGGGCATATAAAATATAAAGAGGGCCAAACATTTTGGATCATGTGGGATAGCGATACATGCATTTGAAATCCTTGGGATTTATTACTTAATGGCTGCATATCTTTCCTTATCCTTTATGTGTTTATTACAGAAATCATTGCTATGGATGTTAGCCAAATGCCTTCGTTTGTTTGCCATTATGGTCTCTGACCAAAATATTCCATAAAATGCCAAATGTATCCTGTTTATAGTGTTTGTATAGCAATTTGCTTTGTGCAAGCTGCAAAAACATTCTCAGAGGCCTCATCTCTGTTCTACCACAATTGCTCTGGTTGCTGCTTTCCCCACACAAAAGATATATGAATAAACATTAAAAGTTGCTAATTCTCCTGCACTGCCATGCCTTTCCTGCAAAGGGATGGGCCAGCCATTAGGGTTTGTTTGTTTGTTTTCATCGGCATATCCATACAGACTGGGAGAGTTAAGTCTGCTTTTTCCAGCAATCATAATAACTGTGGATAGAAATGATCTCCAGCTTTCATGTTCACTTCAAAACATTTCTCCTTTGTCTTGAACTAGGTGGAAGCAGCAACTGATTCAGATAATGAAAGCAAAGGCTTACGGGAGTATCATTCGGTTGGAGTGCAAGTGGAAGATGATAAACGGTAGGTTGGGACATTTCTGTCTATGTTTTTGTCTGCTCGATGTATAGTATAGATGTCAGACTCAAAACCAAGAATGGCACATAGTAATTCTTCCAAGCTGAGTTCTTTATTGTTCCACACCTGTAGACAAAAATCTTGCCAGATGTGCTGCCCTGCTCCTTACACTCATACGCACATGTGACAAGAATTCTACAGGTGTTTATTCAAACCCCCCCCCAAACAGGTCCTTGGAAAGCAGCCCTGTTGCGCAGGTCTGGATTCCAAGGTCAGTACAGCAAGAGTCACTGAGTAACTGAGTCCAATGGGCACACACAAAGTCCAAGAAAGCAGTCCAGGAATCAAACATGCTAGGATGTATGGCACGAGCACACAAGGCACAGAACTGGGCTCATTGCTCCAGCAACCCTCAAGTTTTTAGGGCGGGGTTAAGTAGACAGTGCCAGTGCAGCCCTTCATGAGAAGTGAGGTAGACTACGGAGGTGACCAGCATTGTGCCTGTCTCCTCTCTGCTCTATGTGTTCTTGGATCAGGAGGAAGTGTGAACTCCACCTCCTCTTCATTGCTAAGGGGCGGAATCTGCTCTCGATCCTCACCTGGAGCCTCCTGGCCAACTTGCTGCAGCTGTGGTTCACCTCTCTCAGACTCAACCTGTCGCTAGTCTGACCAACACAGCTGAGGCTACTCCATCAGGCTAGCTTTTTCTGAGCCCCAGTCCTGACTAATATTCAGCTCCACGCTTTCCTCTGCAGACTCAAACTCACTGTCCTCCTCTGAACTTGCATGTGGAGAGTGGTCCGGGACTAGATCCATGACACCAGACTGAGGACTCATCTACAATATACTCTAGGAAGAAGAGGCTGTCTTCACCCTTTTTCTCTCACACATAATAGCTGTGATGAGTTGCCTCTTATTCCTCTGGAATTCACTCCCTCCCTCTTGGGAATTCATCTCCTCACTACATTATATCCCATAAGATCAGAATTTCTCAGCCTTGGCAACTTGAAGATCTGTGGATTTCAACTTCATGCTGGGAATTCTGAGAATTGAAGTTGTCAAAGTTGAGAAACACGCAGATATAGTAATGTGCTCACAGATATCTATTGTTTCCAAATAACAATCTTTTCTCAAACCCCATCATCTTCACCCTGTTTTAAACTTCATGGTTTTTAACTCATTTATTTCTGTTTAGTTTAGTGATAATGCATCACTGTAGCATTTACAAAACACTGCTAGTTTCTACTGTGAGAATAAATCAACATTTGCTTTCCAAATGAATTTTGAGTAATATTGATTTGTATCTTGCTTTGGGTCATTAATAATTATTTATCCTATAAAGACTGCAGTCGATTCATGTTGTGCCTTTCAATCTTTATATTCATTGTTATTAATATTTCTAAAGCTTTTCTTAAAACCCTGAAAATAGTAGAATGTAGATGGTGCCTTCTTTTTATAAACAAAACATTGTCAATATATGGATCAGTGTGTTGTTTTTCCATTTTACTCCAGCCATGGACGATTTAAGCGCTCAAACAGTGTGACGGCAGCTGTTCAAGCCGATTTAGAACTCGAAGGCTTTCCTGGACACATAACAATGGAGGACAAGGGACTTCAGTTTGGTGGCTCTTTCCAGAGACATTCAGAGCCAAGTACTCCTACTCAGTATGGTGCAGTAAGAACTGTACGGACACAAGGTCTCTTTAGTTATAGAGAAGATTATAGGACCCAGGTTGACGCCTCCAATCTCCCACCACCCGAACCCTGGTTGGAACCATCCATTGAGGCCATTGAAACAGGAAGAATGTCTCCCTGTCGACGGGACGGGTCCTGGTTTATGAAGCTGCTACACACTGAGACTAAAAGGATGGAAGGATGGTGTAAAGAGATGGAGAGAGAAGCAGAAGAAAATGATCTTTCTGAAGAAAGTAAGAACATATCTTTCCGTGCTTATTTTTATCTTATAGTTTTTAATCTATTCACTTATGTACTTATGTGGCTGTTATCACTTTGCATTTTGGAATTGGACAAAAGAGGGAAATTTTGATGGACTGTGCACCTTACCACTGCACTGCAGTGACTTCCCCAGTGTCCTTCCTTTGCTTGTAAAAACTGAAACTTCTACATTTCTATATAAAATCACATAAATATGTTTCCTTGTAAGTACTGACTTCCAGGTATGAAAGAGAATTCAGATGGGATTCCAAACATAAAACACAATACAATAAGCTTTTAGAGAGAGGAAGGATTAGATTAGGAAGTATTTGACTCTTGCCTTCATTATATATTGCTAGCTTTAAAGAAAAATAGATCAAATTAATACCAAAAGCCCAGTAGAAATATATATCGTTTCAAAGCTTAACATGTTTTATGGATTCTATTATTTCTAAGTTCTTATTAAAAGCTTACTAGATTTTCATATGCTGCTTAATAGTAATTCTGAATAAAATTGTTGTCCACCAATCACAGTTTTGCCATCCGTATAAGTTACTCATGCGCTGATCGCCTCACGATTGCATTAGCGCAATGTGCCCTCAAAGACTACCTAGAAGCTATTGGCTGGTTCAGAAAGCAGCTGTGGAAGCAGTAGCAGATGGCTCTTGGTGTGCCCATGTGTCACCACTGCTACACCAGCTGCATTGGCTTCCAGTCAGCTTCAGAGGGGAATTCAAGGTGTTGATTTTTACCTATAAAGCTCTATTTGGCATATGACCTGGATATCTAAAATAATGCATTTGAGTCTCCAATCATTTCTGCCCACCCACTACATTCTGGCAGAGCGGTATGGTCCAAGTCCCCAGTATGAAACACCATCTTGTGGGACTGAGGAAGTGAATTTTCCATCCTCTGGAACAGCTTCCCCCCTAAAAACAAGGCACCCTTTTTTCTGGCATTCCTGAAAGCTTCGAAACCTGGCTTTGGTCCCAGACCCGAGGTTGATATTATTTGTTCAATGGTCCCTGTTTTATTTTGTTTAGTTTGATTTTTCTGTGTATATGATTATTTTAATCTGGACTGTCCATCTGAAATGATGTTTTTATTTGATTTGATATTTTTTTCTAGTTTTGTACACTGTCCAGAGTCCATTGGAATTGGGCAGATAGATATTCAAATTCAAAAAGATAAATATAAATAGTTTAGTATAATGTTAGTAAAATATGAGCAAAGCACGTTATATAAATCATACTTAGAACTAGTATTGATAATAGAAGTGATTGATTGATTGATTGATGCATTTCCAGTTCTGAACAGTACACCTTAGAAATTGGAAAAACTGTTTTAGAAACTGGTGTTTTATCAGTTACCATATATACTCGAGTATAAGCCGATCCGAATATAAGCCGAGGTACCTAATTTTACCACAAAAACTGGGAAAAACTATTGACTCGAGTATAAGCCGAGGGTGGGAAATGAGGCAGCTACTGGTCAATGTAAAAAATAAAGATAGAGCCAAGTAAAATAACATGAATATTTATTTGAACGAAAAACAATAAAAGTGCAAAAGGGGGTCCCCAAAAAGAATATGGTATCAAAAATACAGTATCTTTAAAAGTAACAGCAACCAAGCTAACGAGCTAAAATCCACAAAACTGGAGTTCTCCTCCTCATCATCTGTTTGTCCAAACAGAGCTACAGCTACTTCAGCTTCTGTGATGTTATCCGCATATACGTTGTCGTCATCACTGAGTTCACAGTCGTCATCATCACTGCTGTCACTCTCATACAATGCGCTGTCTTCACTGCCATCCATAGCATTACTAATGCCACATTTCTTGAAGGCACGTTGCACCATGTCCTCTGGAATATCTTCCCATGCATCACGAACCCACTGTGCTATTAGTTCTATGTCTGGCTTTCTCAGATTTCCAACTTTTGTCAGACGAGCTTGACCAGATGTCATCCATTCATGCCACATCCTTCGCACATGGTCCTTGAAAGGTTTATTTAAACTGACATCTAGGGGCTGCAATACAGATGTAAGCCCACCTGGAATAACGGCCAAAGTGACTTGAGATGACTTTGCCAATTTTTTTATGTCATCAGATGTGTGGGCTCTGAACATATCCCAAACTAACAGTGATCTTCTAGTCCAGTCCCCACTCCTCAAGCAAGAGATCCTATACTGTTTCAGACAAAGGATTGTCCAGTCTGTTCTTTAAAAACCCTCCAGGAATGAAGTGTCCAATAAGGTTCAAATTGCAAGTACCGGTAGTCCTCAATTTAAGACTGCAATTGAGCCCAAAACATTGTTTTGTTATTTTTCCCTAACCGTGTATGTATCCCCCTGCCCCCCATTTTACGTCAGGCTGCCATCAAAGCGAAGCACGGCTGAATATTATTATTATTATTATTATTATTATTATTATTATTATTATTATTATTATTATTATCATTATCATTATCATCATCATCATCATCATCATCATCATTATTATTATTATTATTATTATCATTATCATTATTATCATTATTATCATCATCATTATTATTATTATTATTATTATTATTATCATTATCATTATTATCATTATCATCATCATCATTATTATTATTATTATTATCATTATCATTATTATCATTATCATCATTATTATTATTATTATTATTATTATCATTATCATCATTATCATCATCATCATCATCATTATTATTATTATTATTATTATTATTATTATTATCATTATCATCATTATCATCATCATCATCATTATTATTATTATCATTATTATTATCATTATCATCATCATCATTATTATTATTATTATCATTATCATCATCATCATTATTATTATTATTATTATTATTATCATTATCATTATTATCATTATCATCATCATTATTATTATTATTATTATTATTATTATTATTATTATTATTATTATTATTATATGATGATGATGATTTTTTTGCATTGGACAGAGCGAGCTTCAGTTTACCAAACTTTGTATCTTTTAATGAAACGTGTTAGTCTGGAAGGGACTGTTTGAACTCACAAAACACTTGCAACTTTTAGTTCCGTGCTGAGGATTTTTGGAAAGCAGCCCAGCAATATTTATTTATTGCTCGGACTGCTCTTATTTTCACTCCCCTTTCTTTCTTTTCCTTCCTCCTCCTCCTTCTCTGCCTCTCTTCGTCCCCCACCTCCCGGGATCCTTGCGGGTCGAAGGTTCTGCCCTGCCTTACACCAGCCGCCCACCTATGCCAAGGTCTCCTGGCTCTTTCGCCTCTGTAAGCAGCGGCTTCTCGGCAGCGCCGCCTCCCTCCATGGATCGGCTCCTTCCCCAGCACTGAAGGCATCCTTAGGAATACACCTCCACCTCCAGGAAAATAAAAGAGGCAGAGAAGGTAAATCGCCCGCCTGCTCGGAAAGGAAGGGGAGAGGACTCCAATGGAAGAAGGGAGAGGAGAATTACCAATAACAAACACAAAGCGCTGGGTTAGAGGTGCCTTGTCATGTACAAGGAGATCAGAGAGGGCAACCACCGCGAAACAATAATCAGACTCAAAACGGGCTGCTTATTTGCCATTTGCTCTGGGTAGAACGGGTTTTTTTTTAAAAAAAAAATTGGTTTGGAGAAGGAAAGCTAATTTGCTGATCTGCGCGAGGGTCGGTTTCTTTTGCCTCCCTTCTTCTTCCTCCTCCTTCTTCCCACCCTAGCTTGCAATGCCCCATCTCCTCCTCCTCCTCCTCCTGCCCCTCTCGGATTCGGGCGCTCATTTCTTGCCTTTGCGGAGCGGAGGTGTTGGGGGGGGGAGGGTTTGGGAATAGATTTGGCAGAGGAGATTACCGTAATTTTGCTCACTGTTTACGAGCAAGTCTCGGGTTACAATGTTCACTCGGGGAAGTGAAACGCAAAGTATAGTTAGCCTGGAAAAAAACTGAACCGTGTGACTGGCGGGAGAGAAGGACGGCGCCGGGAGGGGCGGGGGGAGAAATTGTTTGTTCTTGCCGTATTTCTCCGCTTTCCAAGAGGCTTTTCTTTTTCACCTCTTTCTCCCCACCTCCCCAATTTCCATAGGGGGGAAAAAAAACCCTGGGGAAAACTTGGCAAAAAATAAAATAAAATAAAAAGTACTGAGTGCAAATGTTTTTTTTTTATACTGTAGTTGGAGTTTTCCACGTTTCTTTCACATTCAAGGCAGCATTCTCCCCCCATCCCTCGCTGCTTTTCCAAAACATGCTTTGAAACCTTTGCATTTTATTGGGATGTATTCAGGACAACGCCCCTCCGCCTCCGAGGCGAGAGGAGGACGAGTAAGAGGAGGCGAGAGTGACAAACAAATAAAGAGAGTTCTTCTCGCCTTGGCGTTGACACACTCGCCGTCCTCTCCAGCCGAAATTGAGTGCGGCGGCAGTGGGGGTGGGTGGGTGGGTGGGGAGGCCGCCGTGAAGTGCCGGCTGGGGAGCCCGGGATTGAAGTGCGGCAGGGCGAGCCCAAATGCTGCCGGCATGCTTTGCCAGCTCGGCCGGCTCGTTTTGGGCGGCGGCTGGCCTCGCGCTTCCGCCGCTTGATGGCGGCGGCGGCGGTGGTGGCGGAGGGGCGGAGGGGCGTTCGACATTTCGCCCCTCTCACTCGTCCTCCTCTTGCCAGCGGTGGGCGGAGGCGTTGTCACCTCGCCCTCCTCTCCAGCCGAAATTGAGTGCGGCGGCAGGAGGCCGCCGTGAAGTGCCGGCTGGGGAGCCCAGGAGCCAATCCCGGGCTCCCCAGCCGGCACTTCACGGCGGCCTCCCCACCCCCACTGCCGCCGCACTCACCGCTTTCGAGAGGAGGGCAGGTGACAACGCCAAGGCGAAGAACTCTATTTGTTTGTCACTCTCGCCAGCGGAGGCGTTGTCACTCGCCCTCCTCTCCGAAAGCCGAAATTGAGTGCGAGCGGCAGTGGGGGTGGGGAGGCCGCCGTGAAGTGCGGCTGGGGAGCCGGGATTGGCTCCCGGGCTCCCCAGCCGGCACTCACGGCGGCCTCCACCCACCCACCCCACTGCCGCCGCACTCAATTTCGGCTGAGAGGAGGCGAGGGTGACAACGCCTCCGCCCGAGGCGAGTGACAAACAAATAAAGAGTTCTTCTCGCCCCTTGGCGTTGTCACTCGCCCTCCTCTCCGAAAGCCGAAATTGAGTGCGGCGGCAGTGGGGGTGGGGAGGCCGCGTGAAGTGCCGGCTGGGGGCCGGGATTGGCTCCTGGGCTCCCCAGCCGGCACTCACGGCGGCCTCCACCCACCCCCACTGCCGCCGCACTCAATTTCGGCTGGAGAGGAGGGCGAGTGACAACGCCCGCCCCCACCGCGGGCAAGAGGAGGACGAGTGAGAGGGGCGAAATGTCAACGCCCCTCCGCCCCGCCCCTCCGCCGACCACCGCCGCGCCGCCATCAAAAAGCGGCGGAAGAAAACGCCGGAGGCCAGCCGCCGCCCCAAAACGAGCCGGCCGAGCTGGCAAAGCATGCCGGCAGCATTTGGGCTCGTCCTGCCGGCCCAGCTGTTCCCGAGGGCAAAAAACCCTCTCCCTGGGTCGGCTCTGCAAGGGTAGACTCGAGTATAAGCCGAGGGGGCGTTTTTCAGCACAAAAAACGTGCCGAAAAACTCGGCTTATACTCGAGTATATACGGTATATTAAAAAAGTAAGAATACTATATTCTATTTTGGTTATTGTATATTATTTTCTATAGGTAAGGACTTGTCTGTCTTTCATTCAGTTATCAACAGCAGTCCAAACTCCTGTCAATAGAAACAAACATTGAATAGGAAGATTGAGGAAAGAAATGTTTCAATTTGCCCTAGAATAAGAGTAAAACATTTTCTAACAGGTACAAGTTACAAAGGAGATATATTGTGTTTTGTGCTAAAACAACTTGACTTTGGGAAACTACAATATAAATTGCCTTCCACTCTTTCCATGTAAAACATAAACAGGTAGCAGGGCAGAAAGAATTGTAGAATTTTTGCTCTATTGAATACAAAAATAAACACTTCTTGCTCTACATTAGAAATAATTGGTTGGATCCAGAGAAACTTCAGCAAGCAAGCGAGCAAATGAAGGGATGGTTTTTCAACAAAGTCCTTCAATGCTAGCCCATTCGTTAGCTAGCAAACTTAATTGAATTCTGTATCAGATAAAATAGATTATATACTTCCATTTTAAACCCAGTTACACATTTTCAAAGCTAAACATTTATTAAACTCTTTTTAATGTTGCACAAATAGAAATTATTTAAACGATGCTTTGTTTCCTGAAAGGACTGAATTTCTTCAAACATGTTTTTAATGTAATTAAACAAACAGTATTTCTCTTTTTAGTTCTAACATGAAATCACTTGAACTATTGGCATTCCAAATTATTTGAGGACAACAGAAACATGTCCCAAATTATTTTAAAAGAGCTATATAAATCTCCATAAACCTGCCCATTTTAATCTACTTAGAGTACAAGTTTTGTTTTATTCCAATATTCGATATTCAAAAATATAATAATTCAGCAATACAAAAAAAGAAAATCTTGTCATGAGTAGTTATAGTACTTCAGTTCAGTAAAGTATGCAAGAAATAACCAGTTAAGATACAAATTCTTTTCCTTTTTTGCAATGCTATCCCAAGCATAAGTATTACTGAATACTGAACACTATTATATTCAGTCGGGCTCATTACCAACTGTAGCCTAAATATAATGTATATATAAAAATATGCTTATAGAAATGATGATTACTTCAGCAAGGAAAGACATTGGTGCAGTGTGTCAACCCATGTAAGCTTATTCAATCTTCCAGTGAACACGCTCTTCCATGCTTTTTCATCAAACATAATCAGGTATTTGTGGTAGGGCATGGTAATAACATTATGTGAAATAACAAAGAGTTTGTGGAATCTTAAAGGCTAGCCAACATATTGTTGTTCTCTTTATCTGCTATGACAGTTTTTGAAATTTGTCACAATTTGAAAAGCATGTCAATCAACAGATGAACAAGGTGAATGCACCTTCAGGAGCAGACGTTATGACCTTCAGGCAGCTCAAGTCAGAAACCATTATATGGTGAAATTGGGTGCTTTGTAGATTTTGTAGGAAAATGTCGTGTCCCCCTCCCCCTCCGACGACCGGGTCTGGGAAGTCTGTATCAAGCGTGGCCACGAAGCCTCTGCAGCTTTGCCAAATTTCTTTCAGATTTCTCAGGGCAGGCAGGAATCCAAGGTGTGACTTCAGCAAACCAGATGAGACTTTGCTTGACTCAAATTGCTTGACTCAAGCTGGTCTTTTATATAAGCCATGGGGTGTGGCTCCATGACTCAGCACTTATCCAGGCCTGTCCCTCCCTTCCTTCTGCTGACGCGCCTCTCAGATCTCCGGAAGCGAGGATCCTCCCATTTTAGATTGTCTTCTGCTGTTTGAGAAAGGGAGGGGTCGGAAGGAGCAGGCCCGGGCAATTCCAATCCGTGGCTGACTCCCTCTGATGGCTGCGTGTGAGTGAGGTTTGTTTGTTCATTCCTAACATCCCCTCCAGGCATGGGGCCAGGAGGCATGCCAGGCCATTCCTCTTCATTACCAGAGTCTGAATCTGATAGCAGGCCCAGCAGGAGATGGGAGAGGCCCGGCTGAGGAGAGGAGGGAGGATAAGGCAGGCCCAGCAGGAGATGGGAGGGGCCCGGCTGAGAAGAGGAGGGAGGATGAGGCACAACAGAAAATTTGTGCATTTTAAATGTCCATACTTTTGTACCTAGTTCTTCTTTGAGTTATAACTGGATGGCATTTATCAAATAATGTTGTTCAGTTATGCTTCTTGTTCTTCTTTGTGATTTATTCCTCCCAATAAAAGTTTGTAGTAGTCAAAGCAGAGATGCATCTTGAAAGTCAGCAGTTTTTTGTGAGTGCAGATTTCATTAAGATTCATACCAGTGGGATTCCAGGACTTGTGTCCATGTACCCCTATTAATTATACATCTGCAATGTGCAGTTAATTAACATTTTTGTGTGTGCTGTTTCAAGAGAATACTTTTGAAGCTGCTGCTTATATATAGTCCACTAATACAATACTGCTTCATATTCCCCACTGCAGATTCAATTGATGTGTCAGGTTGCTTTTGCTTTTACAGAATATGGCCATCCCGTAGTCCTTTGATTAAAAGATGTGAGCTTGTAATGTACACCTGGAATAGTGAAAATACCAGTCTCAAAGCACCAGCAATTTATATCTTTGGACCAACAATCTTGGTGATTGTGTTGATGGTGCTGGAAAAATATCCCTTTTAGACTATGAAAGGAGATGTTAGATTTTCACAGACATGATGGTGATTGCCACCCTATAATGCTCTTTGTGAATGATTAACTGTAAGGAATAGCCATTCATGAGTAACATCTAATTTTTGTCAAAGTCATGGGTTCACTCTTCTTTTAATATTGTATGAACAGAGAAGACATATATATTCCACTACTTTTTCCCAAAATTTGATATGAAACATTGTAGAAACATGTTTTTTAAAAAGGGTTATTCCTGTTGCCTCTCCAACAAAATGCTGTTTCTGACAGTCCTTTTTTATACAAACATAATGGAGTCCAAAAAATTCTAAATATTTTTTTTGTTGTATAAGTTATAATTTGAGGTCCATTGGCACTCTTGCTATAGAAATTAAGACACTCTCCCTTTGCCTAGACAATATACAAACCTCTAATTCTTTACTCCACTCTTTTCTTAATATCTGCCTATCAAAATGACGTATAAATAACAATTATCTAGAAAAATTCAGTAGGTTTTCTTAGCTTTAAAGACTAGTTTCTGGAATATAAAAATGTGGTCCATACACCACATCCCTGCAAATGTTTAAACTACTTTAGGCTAGATGTCCTGCATGTGATACAATATGTAGAATCCACTGGGCTAAAAAATCTAGGATCCTATTAAGGATCCAGTGGATCAGAGTTAGGAGGAAAGCTGTTAATGACAGGTATTTTTTGTATATGTTTTATTTGTAGTTTTCCTTTAAACAACCAAAATATTTTGTGGACAGTGTAATAACTGGGTCACTATATTTTTACACAATGCTAACAATAACAGTACAATTACATATACATAGTTTTTGTCTTCTAACTTCTAACCTTAATATGCTCATAATAATTATAATATATTCTTTTATGTATCAATGTATATTATACTATTTTTCCAATTTGTACGTGTTTCTTTTTTTCCCCTTTTTCCCACTTGGGGTTTTTTTATATTCATCTTTTCTTCTTTAAATTGTACTATTCTCTCTTTATGATTCTATATTACTTTTTCAGAAATATATTTAAATATCAATTACTTTTCTTCATACAATGTATTTGTTGACCCCTATTCAATCACTAATATTTTAATATTTTAAATATTACTCAAAAGTTCCACCATATTTCCAATATTTCAATTTTCTGTAAATACCATTAGAACCAATCTATATATATAAGCTGCTTAAAAAAATAAAGGGAACACTTAAACAACACAATGTACACTGCTCAAAAAATAAAGGGAACACTTAAACAACACAATGTACAGTAGTTGAATGTGCTGACAACACAATCACACAAAAATTATCAATGGAAATCAAATTGAGCAACCCATGGAGGTCTGGATTTGGAGTTACACTCAAAATTAAAGTGGAAAACAACACTACAGGCTGATCCAACTTTGATGTAATGTCCGTAAAACAAGTCAAAATGGGGCTCAGTAGTGCGTGTGGCCTCCACGTGCCTGTATGACCTCCCTACAATGCTTGGGCATGATGAGGTGGAGGATTGTCTCCTGAAGGATCTCCTCCCACACCTGGACTAAAGCATCCCCCAACTCCTGGACAGTCTGTGATGCAACGTGGCATTGGTGGATGGAGCGAGACGTGATGTCCCAAATGTGCTCAATTGGATTCAGGTCTTGGGAACGGGCGGGCCAGTCCATAGCATCAATGCCTTCATCTTGCAGGAACTGCTGACACACTCCAGCCACATGAGGTCTAGCATTGTCTTGCATTAGGAGGAACCCAGGGCCAACCGCACCAGCATATGGTCTCACAAGAGATCTGAGGATCTCAACCTGGTACCTAATGGCAGTCAGGCTACCTCTGGCAAGCACATGGAGGGCTGTGCGGCCCCCTAAAGAAATGCCACCTCACACCATTACTGACCCATTGCCAAACCGGTCATGCTGGAGGATGTTGCAGGAAGCAGAACACTCTCCATGGCGTCTCCAGACCCTGTCACGTCTGTCACATGTGCTCAGTGTGAACCTGCTTTCATCTGTGAAGAGCACAGGGCACCAGTGGCGAAGTTGCCAATCTTGGTGTTCTCTGGCAAATGCCAAACGTCCTGCACGGTGTTGGGCTGTAAGCACAATCCCACCTGTGGACGTTGGGCCCTCATACCACCCTCAGGGAGTCTGTTTCTGACTGTTTGAGTAGCCACATGCACATTTGTGGCCCACTGGAGGTCATTTTGCAGGGATCTGGCAGTGCTCCTCCTGTCCTTCCTTGCACAAAGGCGGAGGTAGCGGTCCTGCTGCTGGGTTGTTGCCCTCCTACAGCCTCCTACGGCCTCCTCCATGTCTCCTGATGTACTGGCCTGTTTCCTGGTAGCGCCTCCATGCTCTGGACACTATGCTGACAGACACAGCAAACCTTCTTGCCACAGCTCACATTGATCTGCCATCCTGGATGAGCTGCACTACCTGAGCCACTTGTGTGGGTTGTAGACTCCATCTCATGCTACCACTAGAGTGACAGCACTGCCAGCATTCAATAGTGACCAAACCATCAGCCAGAAAGCATAGGAACTGAGAAGTGGTCTGTGGTCACCATCTGCAGAACCACTCCTTTATTGGGGATGTCTTGCTAACTACCTATGCTTTCCACCTGTTGTCTATTCCATGTGCACAACAGCATGTGGAATTGATTGTCAATCAGTGTTGCTACCTAACTGGACAGTTTGATTTCACAGAAGGGTGATAGACTTGGAGTTACATTGTGTTGTTTAAGTGTTCCCTTTATTTTTTTGAGCAGTGTATAAGCGAAATACCACTAACACATCATCACAAAATCTCCAGAACCATAAAACCTACAAACTTGAAATTTGCCATGTATGTTCCTCTTGCTTCTAGGTGCTCATTAAAAAAGGATTTTTCGAAATGACCAACAGAGCATTAGTATTTCCTATATTATTATCACGCTCTGATGCTAAGGAGTTCTACTCTCCCTCCCCACCTGAAAAGAAATCTGTTCTAAATGCAAAACACAAGCAGAGGAGAGGAGTTTCAGTTTTTCTTTCACAGCAGCAAGCAGCTTTACCACAGAACAATTGAGCTAAGCCATGGCCTTTTCCATTAATCCAATTGCTACTTTCTTAATGTTTGGAGATTGTTTTTTAGAAATTTTTACTTGGTTTAAATCTGTAAGGTAAAAGTTGGAAGTTATCTCACCCAGTTTCACTGCTCTGTCCATGAACTGTTCCAGCACAAGATTTTAGTGTCCCAGTTGTCCCAGCTTGTGACAGACCAAAATGGCCATTGTTCCTACTGCCATTCGGGAGAGCTTTCTTCGGATCAATGAGGAAATTATGGTTTCCTCATCTCTCCTTTCTTCACCACCTTTCCAGGGCAGCTTGAACCCGTAGTGTTCTGTCTCCTTCCCCACTTCAAACCCACGAGCTGGCCTTCAGCCAGTGGATTCACAGCTCTTATCAGTCCTGGCAGAGAAATCGCAGCTGCCTGCCAAAGTTCAAACAAATGACTCACGTAGCAAGACTTTCAGCTCTTTTTGAAACAGTTCAGCTAAACTTTTGCTTCCCGTGGAGTGAGGGCAGTCCCAAAGCTCCTTATATATCCTTCCTTTTGATGATGCCGCCTCTCTAAACTTCTGAAGCGCGGGTCAAGCCAAGCTTGATTATTATTATCAGCTGGGTCTGAAGGCATAGCCTGGGGAAGGGAGGAATCAGGGAATGACCGCCTCATTACGTCCTCCGACTGGTCTGGTTCTGGCTCCTGGAGCCGAGCCACAGGAATCGGTGCTCCGGAGGTAAGCCTTACCGGCCCTTCCCCCTCACTTTCTGAGTCACTTTCGGGCATGGGGCCAGGTTCGGGGGCTGAAATCACAACATGTAGGGTCTCCCGGCAAGCTGTTGCTGGCTGCATTTCACAGAGCCTAGTGGAGCGCCGCTATTTTCCTGCCGTTCCCATCATGATGTCAACTGGAAGTCTCGACCTTGATGGAGTTTTGCCCATCTTACTCTCTACACTGAGATTGGAATTGCAGTTATATTCTGCATGTATTTTTTTTAAAAAGTCAGCACAAAACAGAATATCTGGTAAACACTGAACTTGATAGGTTAGTGACAAAAACACCTGGATGTTCCATAAAAAGTAGATCTGCAGAGAATAGGGATTCTAGTCAATACAGCCAGGATTTTTACATTATTGTCTGAGGGGATGAAACAGTATACAGTAAGATTTGATCATATGCTTTCACTTTGATTCCTTTGCAACTTGAGAAAATAATTTCTTTTCTTAAGCTTCTCGTGTGGCTTTTCCCAATATTGTTTAAGCTGAGCTGATCTCTGATTTTCTTTCTCGAATACAGTTTGAAAAGCTTGCGCACCTAATTGAATTGATAACCAAAGAGCAAGAATACTATTTTTTTCTAGATTAAGCTTTGGTTATACAAATAAATTGGTTGTTTCCTTGCTTCAGACCTAAATTGATATTCACCCTCTGTCTTCAGTTCTAGGTAAGATTCGAAGTGCTGTAGGAAGTGCACAGTTGCTAATGTCACAAAAATTCCAGCAATTCTATTGGCTTTGTCAACAGAATTTGGTAAGTTCACATTTTTAAACATTGCATAGTATATCTGAAGTTATTTATTATTTTTCTTCAAACTTTAAATGCTACTATTTTATTATTCATCTGGAGATTAATTTCCATCAGAGGGCATTTAATTCCACATCTGCTAAGCAGACAATTGCACACGTAACTTGTGCATAGAAGTTTCACTATTTATCTACCTTGTTGTGCAGTCTTATTGCCTGAGCTTTAAAGAGGAAGGCTCCAGTTCTCCTATGAGCATTTCTAAGTCATCTTGGAATTCATTGCATTGCAGGATGATTTGCATTAATGCCTTGGTCTGGGCATAAAGTGATAAGGATTGTGATAAGATTACATTGAAATAATGTTTGGTATCTTTTTTATATTTGATCATATACATTTTTATATTAGAAATCACCTTGTGTGGGCATGACTTAGAAACTGGTCTTTAAAAAGCACTCCATTATTTTATAAATAAATTAATAATGGTTGAAAACTTGTTCTATCAAAATAAAAGGAATCAGGAATTCCATCCTGGATGGTGGAACATGAATCTTCAGTACTTTGAATAAATCATAATTTATCCAAAACCATTTAAGGACTCAGGGGGCATCAAAGGTTATCTTATAAAGCTCTATCAGTACAGTCAACCCAAAACAGATTGTTTTGGTCTATAAAATATTAAAAATAATAATCTATCTTATTCATCTATCCATCCTGCAATAGATTCCCCATTCTTTCCAGCACAAAGAATGTACTGGGGAATATATTGGACCATGGGGATTTTGAAAGGGATTGTTGAAGGGAGAGGAACAAGAATTTCCATTCCTTGAACAAAAAGGTCCTTGTATATAAAGTCTGCTTTTGCCTACCTTTGACACCCTGGAAATCCATTGTTATTGTTTTAAGCTTTGGTCAGAGACAATAACTTTGTAGTTAAAAACTGTAAGCAAAGAATGAGATCTCAAGGGATATTAGCAGGTGGGTAAATGGACATCTACAGTAATTATATTGTATTATTTTGTTGATACTATCACTAACTATTTTAATAACCAAAATACTTTTGGAAATGAGAACTAGTTCTGTATTCTCTTGGCTTAAGTCAGTAACTTTATTCCCCTGGCATAAATACCAAATTCACATGGATTATGATAATCATGAGCCAATGGCTGCTAATCTAAAAGGCTGACAGACTACAAGAATTAATCAAATGTTCTACTGTCCAAACTATTGAGCAAAATTGCCATGATACCTTTCCCATCAATTTGGGACAAAATACCCACAATACCGTTTAAAATTAGCTTTGTTTCATTGCTAAATTAGATATGAGGAAGGTTTCTGCTGGTCAATATTGCCGCAAAAAACAATATTACTGTTACATTGGCTTTTCCTAGAACTAAATAAAATTTTGAGGGGGCATCAGAGGATGTGACCTATAAGTCTGTCTTATTTAAAATCAATCATTCTGTATTTGCAATTTAACCTTTACCAGCATGAGAAAGCATTTTTCTATGTCTATTTGAAATTTGCTATCCAGTAAGATTAAACCACCAAAGTTTGAAGAAAACCTATACATGAAATGCAACTGGACATAGTCTTTAGTTACAATTGCTGGATTTTGATTCATAGAATTAACATTATCGGCACTCGTGCCAAATTGTTCTTGTCGTTGTGTCTCCTTCTCCTCATCCTTCTTTTCTTCCATACCCGTGGGTGGGGGAAGCAATGGCAATAGCACTTAGACTTATATACCGCTCCACAGTGCTTTACAACCCTCTCTAAGCGGTTTACAGAGTCAGCATATTGCCCCCAACAATCTAGGTCCGCAAGTGATTATATGTACATCATAATGGCAGAACATAAGCCCTGTCTCCAAAATCAAGATACAAGTTCAGTTGGGTGGCTTTAGGTCATGTTGAAATCATACCTGGTTTCACTTCTTCCTAATTATAGCTAGTTGTGGCTGCTAAGCATTAGTGTATCCCGGAGAGTTCCACTACATCCATTGAAAGTATCAAAATATCCGGACCATACAAGTAGAGGCACTTTTTATGAAAGCAAAGCTTCCACTGGATTTAACCCTTTCTTTTTGCTTTTCCACATTTTTTCTATGCATGTTCTTCACCTCTTATCTAAGATGACCAATGGAAAATAAGTTTTCCATATGCATTAGAATTGTAAAGTGCTTTGAACCACATGCCTACCAACACTGGTAGGGTAAGGTACTGCATACAAAAAGGGAGTAAATTCCACACTCAGTAGCACTGATAAAGTTACCTGGTTGGGTAGTGAAATGTCTGCAAGCATGTCCAATGTTGTTCAGGCACATAATAGTAGTAGTAATTTAACTCACTGCGTGACTCTCAGACAATTAGTCTTTTTCAGTTCAACAGATCTCACAAGATTCTTGGTGTTCAGAAAAAAAAAATAGCTGAGGGAGCACTATGAATGCTACCTTGAGCTCCTGAATAAAAGGAATAGGATTAGAATTTAAAAATAACAGCAGCAAGGGTGCAAATGCATGAGAGGATCACTTTTGGTAATGAGATGTTGTGAGTTGTGCCATCTCCCCCGGTGGCACAGTGGTTAAAGTGCAGTATTGTAGCAAACTATGCCCATAACTTGGAGTTTGATCTTGATGGGCTCGAAGTTGACTTGGCCTTCCAGCCTTCCGAGGTCAATAAAATGAGGACCTAGATCCATGATGGCGACACGTGTGCCAGAGGTGGCCCGCAGCGCCCTCTCTGTGGCCACGCGAGCTGTCACCCCAGTTCAGCTGCGCCGTGCATGCATGTGTGCCTCCTGCCGGCCAGCTGGTCTTCAGATCTCTGGGGGAGGTGGGGGGCGCATGTGCATGCGTGGGGGGCAGGGCGCATGTGGGGGCGCATGCAGGGGGGCTTAGCGCACATTGCATTTTGGGGTTTTGGATGCGCATGCACATGCACGTATTTGGCCATGTTTACCTGGGCTTTTGGCACTCAGTCCAGAAAAGGTTAAATAAATAAAGGAATTCCAGCCAACCAAAACTGACCATTTGTATATTAAACAACAGCCCTCTGTATTATATGCCTGTTCTGAAACTGGGGGAGGTTCTAAAAGAATCCAGAACAAATTAACAACGCCCTCCCAAATGAAGACCAGTGCTCAAGCTTTACTCTTTAAGAAATCAAAAACTGTTATAACCTAACGCTTACATTAATTACCATCTATTAATATCAATGCTAAGTTAATGATAAATTGCCAAACTTCCTTTCATTCACAAATTTGTAATGCTAGCAAAGACATATGTTCACACACAAATGCATATCTACAGACACACTGCTGAAGCTGTGTCTCCCTACCTGATGACATTTAGGCATGTGCAAATCCCATTATTTCAGTTAGAGTGACAAGTGATGACTTTGAAATCCATCATGCCTTGAGGTTGCTGGGTGGGGAAAAGATGGTCTAAGTACCTTTTATATCACATTGTTCCAAAACAAGATTTTTCTACATGCGCCAAGCTACTAGAGATTAATGCTGCCATTGTAATGAGATCAGAGCACGAAGCACTGTGTAAGTCAATACAGATGTGCTAACATGATCCAGGCTCTTTCTGTTAGCTGTCTTCCTCTGGACATAATCCTTTTATTTAGGTCTGCCGTAATTATTATTATTATTTTAAGATACATAACTTCCTGAGTAAGATTACATTTAAGGATGCCTCAAGATGAAGCATCTCTCTTATTATGTATGCCTTTTGAGGAAATTGTATTAGTCTGGAGCCATACCTGTTGTTATAGATACATTTAGTTTAGCAGCTTGAGACTGCCCTCGTGTGGCCAAAAGCAGATAAAGCAAGCTTCATTTAAGGAAACAACTAGGCTGAAAAATTAGGTAGACTTGTGCTAGATTGTTTCAATACCAGACTTTTGTTCAGAAAACTTACAGGTCATAAATAGAGAGCTTCTGTACCTTCTAACTGATAGGTATTTAAACTTATTTAAGGTAGGCAAACATCAGTGGGAGGTGAAGTGATGTTGAGGAGAAATTTATTAGTCGCTTTCCTTATCTTGAGAAAGGTTATGATAAAATTTGCCAAAAACGGAAGGAATTCTGTTGCCAAAGCTACAGAATAATGGATTTAAGTTACATTTGTAGAACAAACTTTGTAATGTTAAGACTAATTCGGCAGCCAAACTAATTACCAAGTGAGGTTGAGAGAAGTCCCCCTTTCCTGGATGTTTTCAAGCAAAATGTAAAGTATTTGGTATGTTTTAATCTCAATTAATCTGATGGCTCAGTGACGCTGAGCTTGTAGATTGAAAGATCGGCAGTTCAGCAGTTTGAATCCCTAGTGCTACGTAACAGGGTGAGCTCCCGTTACTTTTCCCAGCTTCTGCCAACCTAGCAGTTCGAAAGCACGTAAAAAATAGGGATCATCTTTGGTGAGAAGGTAATAGCATTCCATGCGCCTTTGGTGTTTAGTCATACCGGCCACATGACCACGGAGATGTCTTCAGGCAACACTGGCTCTTTGGCTTTGAAACGGAGATGAGCACCGCCCCCTAGAGTCGGGAACAACTAGCACATATGTGTGAGGGGAACCTTACCTTTACCTAATCTGGATTTCTGCATTCAACAAGGGGTTGAACTTTGATGGCTTGAGTCTTCCATCCAACATTTGACCATTTATATAATGCCAAACAAGTTCTACACACTAGTTTTCAAACAAATGACATTTGGGTTTTTTGTTTCTTTCTTTGTTTGGTGAATATGGCAGGATCCCAGTGCTATGCCCCGACCAACTTCACAGGACCTGGCAGGATTCTGGGACTTGCTACAACTCTCAATTGAAGATGTCAGTATGAAGTTTGATGAACTACATCAGATGAAACTGAATGAATGGAAAATAATAGAATCACCTGAAAAAAAGGTAAGCATGATCTAGTTGCTTGTGGTGTATTTCTTTGCCTTTTAAGCCTGAAATTATTTTTTCTTGTGAAATCATTAGTGGACAACACTCTCCAGAGGTGCCAGGAACACAGCAAGTACCATGGCAAGTTTTTCTTGGCATGCTGGCATACATTAATACTATAGTGAAATCCTTCCTTCCTTCCTTCCTTCCTTCCTTCCTTCCTTCCTTCCTTCCTTCCTTCCTTCCTTCCCTCCCTCCCTCCCTCCCTCCTTCCTTTAGAATTTATGTGCTACTCAGACCAAAGCTTAGAAAATAATTAAAAAACATTAAAATACAATTATAAAAAAATAGAGACACACACATCCTTTCAACTCAGTATTTCAAGGAACAACTTTAACAACCAAACCCACAGGCAGGTTCTTCTCATGGCTTAACTATTTCCCAAGGCAAATTAATCCCAATTTTCTGGCACTGAGATAAGATTTCACCTCATCTCCTGTTTAGCCCAGGAACAACATATACAACTATCATCTGTATACTGATGAAACTTAATCTTTTAACAGAGGATGACCTTACACAACAGCTTACCATAGATATGAAATAATTTTCAACCTGTAATAGAGAGGTCTAGGGAATGACCTCTTCCCTTCCGCTACTATTGACTGGAACTTCTCTTTCAAAAAGCAGGCAAGTGACTGCACAATAATGCCCCCAACTCCAAATCCTCAGACATGGTCCTGTAAGATAACAAAATTGATAATATCAAAAGTTCCAGCTAGTGAGAGTTCCAACAAGATCAGATCAGCTGTAGTCCCACTGACCTGCGGTTGCCACAGGTTGCCCAAAGGCATGACCAGTGATAATTGTGCTGACTGAGGACTGCCAGCAGTTTGATAGTTTGATTCTCATTGGCTCACAGTTGACTCAGTCTTCCATCCTTCCAAGGTTGGTAAAATAAGGAACCAGATTATTGGAGAGAATATGCTGACTCTGTAAACTGCTTAGAGAGGGCAGTAAAGTGCTGTGAAGCAGTATATAATCTAAGTGCTATTCCTATTGGATAGAATATTTGAATCTTCTGAGACCGAGATTAGAAATATAATGTGAAAATTATGCATTAAGGATTAACCATATTGTTGATAAAAATACCTGGTCCAATTATGCCCTGAAATCCCACAAAACTGCAAAATTTTCATGAGTTCTTATATTGTCTTCTTGACTTCATGTTAAGATGTGTATTTTGCAGAACCATCTCATAAGATCTTGGCTAATATTTGATGACTTTGCAACATTTTGACCACGATTGTAATTTAATTTGGAGAATTGTCAGCTCTTTGTTAGTTTAAGTTAAAGCAATCTCCCTATACCAAGCAAAATGAATCCTGAATATGAAAAGGAACACAATCTTATTAGCTCCTCTTTGAATACTTGCTCAGTCTGGCCAGGATTTTAATAAAAAAGGAGCACAGAAATGTGCACACAGCTGCTAACTCATTTGCGGTGAAGAAACATATATAAAACATATATAAAACTTGTCTTTATATGGTTTTCACTTCACCTCTAAGACTGAGAATTCTTAATAAAGCCAGTTAAATATTAGCCCCGTTGACTTTAGCGTGAGAGTTTAAAATTCAGTTTTCTCTTCCATGAAAGTTAAATACTTCAAATTTGTATTTCTAGCTGCGCCCACTCTTGTCAGATAAATTTCGTTATTTTGGTGGGGCTAAATAAAAAGTGCTCAGGACATTAGTGCTACATTCTGTTCATTGGTAGGGAGTACAAGGTGATCACATGTTTATTTATCTCTACTTGTCCTAGAAGATCTAGTAGCAACAGTATGCTACAAATTCATTCCAGAAAACAATGGCACCTAATGGGACATAGGAAGCGTGCCTATTCTGTTGTAGCATCTGCCCTATGGAATAGTGTTTCATCTACATGAGGAAGGAGGGACAGAGGGACAGGGTGAGGGAGGAAAAAATATAGAGATAATAGATAGATGATAGATAGATAGATAGATAGATAGATAGATAGATAGATAGATAGATAGATAGATAGATAGATAGATAGATAGATAGATATAGATGAGGGAGAGAGGGGGAGATTAATTTTCTGGGCTTCCAGTACTACCATTAATTTATGGTCCATTAATACCTAATGCATATTTATATTTGGAACAGAGATAAGATAACATACTTGATTGTTGCAAATAAAGGAGAGAATGCTCCAACCTGTAGGGCAATGCAGACCAAAAAACTATGATGATATTAAAATGATGAAACAGAGACCATGACAGGTCTCATCATTGCATATGAATACATGAGGGGCAGAACTTGTGTGGCAATGCATATTTTTGTCCCTCGCCCTCATTGAACTCAGCTAACATTAGTCAGTGTCTACCGTGCTTGGGACAGTCGCTACTGTCATGGATGCTTCACAGGGAGGCCCTGCAGCTTACAGGGAAAGTCCCTGAATGAGGCCCATACTGTACTTTCTTTAGGCTCCCTTCCTTCCGTGCTTCATTTCTTTTTTCCTCCCCTGCATCTTAGGAAGAGAGAAAGGTTCCTCCGCCTGTACCAAAGAAGCCCCCTAAAGGAAAATTCCCCATCACCCGAGAGAAGTCTTTGGATCTGCCCGACCGACAGCGCCAAGAAGCTCGAAGACGCCTCATGGCTGCTAAGCGGGCAGCCTCTTTCCGGCAAAACTCCGCTACGGAGCGTGCAGACAGCATTGAGATCTATATTCCAGAAGCCCAAACGAGGCTTTAAAAGACCCAGATGCTGCATCGTTGCTTCCTCTTTTTTAAACAAACACAGAAGGAGCCAAGCAAGTGCTTGTACAGCTGGTCTCCTCTTCCCTGTTCTTTTTTTCCTCCCTGTTCCCAGCCCCCTCCCCACCCCCCGTTGTTGTCTCCTTTGTGCCAGACGCACAACAGAATGCTGTTTATGTCCTCAGAATTTGCTGAGCCCGTTGCAAGAATCCCTGCTCTTTTCTTTTTTGTATTATTAGGATCGGACTACATCAGTCAGCTCCAACGCATAGGGCTTGTTGAGACCTTACTTATAAAAATTACGTTCTCAGAGGACAACAGGAAACACCTCTTGAGATGGAACCCAGCTTACTTTTTTGGTTATTTATATTTTTATAAATGATGCGATAACTAGGAATAAGAAAAAAAACCACAAACTTTGAATTGGGTGCATCTCTCCATTCACCAGAGGCATTAGCTAATTCAAGTAGAAGGTGCTACAAATGTAAAGTGCAAGAAAAGAAGGAATCCATTTCTCTCCTCCCTTCCCTTCCCTTCCCTTCCAGCTTCAGTTTCTTTGCCTTGAACCCGATTAGGTTTTCTGCCCACGTGCTTGGCAATTCTGCTTCTCTTGGTTACTGCAAACTTGCACCAGGACTCTCCTCACATCTAACCCTGAGTTTTTGGAAATGAACAGAAATATCCAGCCATGAAAACTCCAACATTCATCCAGAACAGAGAAGCATAGGAATCATTTCCAATTGGGAAAATCTGTCCCTGAAAGAAAGTGTCCTCTTGGGACACCCATCCAGAAATCTGAAGGAAAAATGCAAAGGAACTTGAAGAAAGAAGAACAAAGGAAAGCCTTAAGAATTTTGATCATCTGTAGCAAGATGTGGAAGCTCTATTTACTCTTTGAGAACATTCATTACATTTTAAACAGTTCTTTTATGTTGTACTTCTTTCATTTGTGAACACTCTTTTTTTTTAATTTGAAAAGCGATGCTACGCGTAATATTTGAAGTTTCAAAATGCTAGATCAATTGAGTTTCCAGGGTATCCTTTCAAACAAAAAAACAAAACACAAAAAAAGTTTGCTTGTTTAAAATACCAGTTGTGATGTTGTAACCAGTTTAAGAAATATGAATGTGAGTGGTAAGTATATCTCAGTTTCAATGGTAATCTTAAGGTAAAAAAAGGTGAACTGTGGTTTACATTTGTATTTTTTTTCCAGAATTCTTTTTTCCTATGCAGTATGAATTAAAGATAAGAAAAAGTTTCTTAATTGTTTCAGATGTAAAGAACATGTTTTAAAAGACATGTGGCTTCTAATAGTAGAATGTAAGAAAGGTAGCATGTTTCTAAGTTCTTGATCAACATCACAGCAAAAGCTAGAAATTACACAGAAGTTTAACAAATTATGAGAATAATGTGTTATTGTTTTTGCCTTTCTCAAAGGCTGTGATCCAAGTTTTTGAATCTTTTCAGGTGAAGATACAAGAAAACATATCCCGCCACTATTGAAGTCAGAATTCTGAGTCATACAAAATATTAGAACAGAGTCAAGTTTCTGTTATCAGTCTGTTAAACAAAATGTATTTAGCCATAGACAGAACCGCTATTTAAACTAGCCTACAGCACTTTGATTCTTCACCTTGATGAGCACTTTAAATATGTAGTTTGCGAGCCCTTCAGCTTGTCACATGACTGAAAAATGCTAGACATTTAACAGCAATCTCCAACCAGGTGCCCTCCATAGATGTTGAACTACATCTCCCATCATGCTAGTTTGCATGAACAATAGCAGTGTTATATAAGAATTGTACAAACGATGGGGAAGTTTAGTCCTAATGTATCTCAAGAGCACATATTGGAGATTGCTGTTGTAGGAAGTAAAGAAGACATTAGGGTTTCCATCCCTCATCCCCCTTTCTTCCAATATATTTTGTTAAGCATGCATTCTGTTTTAGGACAAAGCTGATATAAGCATGTTTAGCTTCAAGATACAAATCTTTAAAGTTGAATGTTTGAGAAGGAGGGAACACTGTAAATTGAGCCTGATCTCTTATGTAGAATTTACCAAATAGCCTTAAATTGCATTTGGAAGCAAAAAAAAAAAAAACCCATGAGGAATGTACAGAATAAGAAAGAAAGAAAGAAAGAAAGAAAGAAAGAAAGAAAGAAAGAAAGAAAGAAAGAAAGAAAGAAAGAAAGAAAGAAAGAAAGAAAGAAAGATGACAATGATAACAATAATGAAATATTAATATTCCTGAACTATTAGTCTGTGATGATTAAGATATTCCCATCCACAGAGTATTCAAAGAGTTTCTGCACTTGGAAATAAATTGATTTTGGGTAGTGTACAATATTAATGCTGCTTATAGTTTTGTTTTAAATGCAAGAATATCTGCAGGGATAAGGCATCTTTAAAGATAACTTTATTTCAAATGGAGCTGTTAATTAGAAATAACTACATGGAAATAAATGAATAAAATATGCATTTCTTTGAGACAGCAGATTTGAAATATATCTTTCTCTCCTTCTGCTACATCCCTGTTATGCTGCTATGTTTTTATTTTATTTCATTTTATTTTATAAATATTGCCAAATCACATGCGCTTTTCTTCCTTCCTTCCTTCCCTTATATAGATAAGGGACTGATGGTGATAAAATGATCTGCATATGATTCGCAACCATAGCATACCCAGAGACAAAAAAAAGTTCCTAGCTATGAAATAGAAAGCTTAGACAGCTAACCATATTTGCACATTAATGCCCTCCAATATTGTTTGCACAAAAAATTCATTACATTTTAAACTGTTTTTGCTGGAGCTGTAATTAGTGATTGCACAGTTAGGTGCTTCTGTATTCAATATTCGGTTTCTGCTATTTGCAATGTATGTTAGTGTACAAGCAATGATGACAACAACAAAAATATATGCTAGATTGAAAAAGCACATATAAACACCCATAGCTCCAGCAAATATACATATTTTTTTGAAAAGGTGTACATCCAATTCACATACGATTAATATAATATATAGTTTAATCCTTTCCCTAAGAATTTAAGAGAGGTTCCCAAAGGAAAAAAATCACTCCCGGGACAAACAGAATGTTATTCAAAATAGCCTGAAGTTCTTTTGGGTTTTGTTTTTTTTACATAAAATCATTTTTTAAAAGCATACTCTCATTGAAAAGGAAGGCAAAATATACGAAGGGTAAATTTGGCTCTTTTGAAAGTTCTACGCTAAATTGTATGTTGCTCATGCAGTGATGGGAATATGTTGAAGGAATGCCTTTGCCACTGTATGTCCCCGTTTGTTCCACTTCTGTTCCAAAGAAAAATCTTTAAAATGTAAACCAGATGCCTTCTGCCCATTCCAATGAAATGTTACCTGTTCACAAGTTGAGTTTTTAAGTGCAATATATTTAATCTCTTTTATATAGGAAAGATTAAAACAATAATGGCAAATAATAAGCCATGCTTCTTGTGTATTATATTTTTAATTTGGGAGAGGGAGATAAAAATTAGTGTTTCTATTACGTGTGTCACAAGTCATTCGGGCCTGTCTAGAATGAATGTGAAAAGTAATATATTTGAGAATGACTTGCAGTGCTTTTGATTTAAAGACTCTTTCAACAGTATAAAATACAACTGTATATTGCAGGACCATTGAAAATTAATCACTTCCATTTCAATTATGACTATATTCCTGTTTCAAGACACAGCAAAGCTAACAAGTTTCAGAAATAAAATGCTCTAATTCTAATAACAATAGACAAAATAATAGTAAAACTTGCAAAATAGTGTCTCACATGCGTACAATATCTGTTTAGAAATAAGGTCCATTAAAATGCAGGTGGTTTATTCTCAAACCATGTGGGCATGGAGTTGCAAACTGGTTTTGTTTTGTTTTAATAAAAATGTACATGTAATTACTAGAATCATGTACATTATTGCATTTGGTTAATAATGCTAGCCTTCATATATTCAGAAATAAGCACTATATTTCATGTCATTTACTTCCAAACTGTTTTCTAATCCTAGATCCATATTCAAGGTAGTGAGCCCCAGTGAATTCTGAAGGCCTTAATAATGTATCGTTTTAGAGCTTGATGGCAAACAGCAGTCCTTATGCTGGCATATCTCAAATAGCCTCATTAAAGATACTGCATCTTGTTTTCAAGTAAACATGCAAAGAATTAGCTTGAATGGAACAAATGTCTAAATGAAAGTTGAAACTATTCTAGACTTCCTTTTCCAGGAGTCTGGATTATGGTTTATATCATCCGTCTTCCATTCTTTATGAGTTACATCCCATCATTTAAAACATCATTAGAGCCAATTACAGTAAAATATTTTGTATGTATATTGTGATTTAAACTACATAATTGATCCGAAAGGACTTTCTTGGAATAATATGCAAGGATGAAAATATCATTATGGGTAAAACCAAAATGGTATTTGGTAACTTTTAACTCATTATCAACAAACTAATTTTTCTCTTCCCTACTTTACTTACAGCACATATATGTTGAATTCAGGGAAAAGATGTGGGTTTTATATAAAACATTAATCAAAAGCATTTTGAAAGACAGGAATTTGCTGTTTTGTTATTATACCCACAGTCACACACAAGCACTTAAGATTGGTTGTATCAAATGCATTCCAGAAGCCATGCATCTATTCAAAGATTTCCCCCTTCTACAAATGTAAAGGAGCCTTCAAAGTGAGCATGGCGCCACATCCTGCAGTTTTCTTAAGAAGAATGCAAAAACCATTTGCCGTTCTGTCTTTCTTCAAGGCTTTTCAGTTTAGCCCAGAGCTCTGCTTCTCTGGAGGAGTTCCCCCTAACTGCTAACTAGGGTGGACCCCGCTGGGCTTCCAGGCCCAAATATTGTACGTTGTCATCAGCTAAAACTTCTGAAAGCCTGAAAATATGTTTGTTTCTTAGAAGCAATCTGACGCGTGCTTATGTTATTCTGGCTCAATTCTTCCCTTGCCAGAGCTCTCCTTCCTGCAGAATTGTTAATCCCTGCGCAAATGCATATTGACAGTGGATATTCAAAACAAGTTGAGATAAGATTGGCTTAGGGTAGATCTCCCCCTTTCCTTAATTTGTTAGTTTTAACAAATTATTTAATCTGGGCTATAAAAGTACAGATGACCATTAAATTCTTACTTTGCTACCTTCTAGTGGATCTCCTGATACAGGCAGCCTTCCTTCTCCATTGGCCAAGCAAGCAGCAGGAGATATAACTCAGATGCTGTCTTTGGTCATTGTTTCCTGTACTATTAGGGCTTGTCAGTGAGTCCCCCCATCCACTGTTACAGTCTTCTGGCTAGATTTCACTAAAATTGTCTTGCACTAGTTTTGCATTTGCACAACTGCAACTGAAGCCTCTTAGCCCCTAGTAATTATATCATCATACAGGTTTCTCTGTTTAATTAGCAGCACCTTGTGTACTCTGCTAATGTTTGTATCATTTATATATTAATTCCATTTCTCACATTCATTCCTTTTGTACATTTTAATTATGGGACAGAAGTCTGTGCTCCATTTACTCACAAAGGCTTCTACAGAAGATTTATCAGCTAGATGATGTAATCAGAAAAAGAAATTAGGTTATCCGTTCCATGCATAGTTCTCTTTCTGAATAAGATATGGAGTTCTGAAATGTTGATCACATTTTGCTTGCATCTTCCTGGCCCTGTACAATGCATGAATATTTATATAAAATTAAGTTCTAAACTATAGAATGGAAGCTTAGGGAAAAAAACTAATTAAGGAAGAAAGTATGGCACTGACAAAAGCCACAAAGATAAACATAGCTCGTTTTTGCTTTATTTTCTGCATCCTTTTCCTAATTATGTTTTTTAAAGATGGCTGATACAATAGATGTCTGAGTAATATAAAGCTGGAAAGCTTTTCATAATCATATGGCTTCATACTGAGTATGAGATAAAAAAAAATAGAAATCAGCTAAGACTAGCTATGAGTCTATCACAGCCATTTTTTTTCTTCCAACCAAACTATAATCACAGCAGGGTTGGTCTGAATATAAATTTGGATCTATAAAAACAGCTCTTTTTTTAACAGAGCATTTCCCCCGTTCTGCAAACTGTACTCAATGCTTAATGACAAATGTGGATGAAGTCCTTATTGAAATTTTGTATTCTCTATCCTATCCATCTTTCTGCCCTTTCCCAATGTACGATTATCTGTGAGATGTTCATTCATATCTGCAAATTAATTTACCACTGAGCTTTGGTTATTTGTCACCCTTTCACTTTTAAAGGGCTCAAGATATATGCATTATCTCCTCTGTTATATGCATTTATTACTTTTTTTAAAATAATGGATCACAGTGGATTGCTTTAAAAAGAACTCTCTAAAATCCATGCAAATATTACTACACTGGAACTGTCCTTTCCTATAAAGCAAAAAGTCACTGTTATTATAGTACAGCTTCTTCTGTGCAGGAATAAACAGAGGTTCACTTAGTGAATGATGCACCAAAATATCCAAGGTAGCCTTGCAATTAAATTAAATCAAATCAAATTCCTCTTATAGAATTTCAAGGAATGTTAGAAACAGGAAAATAGTTATTTAATTTATTGTTAAAGAAATATATATATATATATAAACCCACACAAGAAATCATGTTAACAATGAGGACAAACTGAGTGCCAAATATTTGTCATCTGTATAAATCTACACTACTAGAGAAACTATTTTATGTAATTTTCTTTTCCCATGCTTTTACAGTTCTTTTGAGCAGTTCTGTTTGGTAGCATGCAGGATATCTATACAGAATATACAGTGCAATGTTTCATTACAATAATTTTTTGCTTCTTGGTAATATCTCATTTAACAAAAAAAAATGTTGTTTATTTGAAACTTCTTTGCCAATTGTTTTATTCCTGGGTTTTGTTTTGTTTTTTCATTATCTTTTCTCTACCTTCGGCTAATTGTAAGAAGAAGAAAAAAACAACAACAGATGTGCTTCAATACTTCCCCACTCTCCCTTGGCTCTTTTATGAAGCTGCCTCTTTTAATTGGTTCCTGTATTGTTTATGACCATATTCTGTAAATAATTCTGCAATTAAATTTTTTGACATAACTGGCTTTTCCCATTATTGACATAGCCTGAGGTCATTGAGAATACATCAGAATCGGAACATCATAAGGAGTAGAGATATCATACTGAGGCTGCAAAACACCAGTTCACCATTAGAGGACAGAACACAGGTAGTTCTCACCAAACACACTTGCTAAAGAATGCAGCAAAAGGAAACATCACGTAACCAGGCCTGATTTATTGCTTTATTTTTTTTTAATCTCGCCTTAATTACTCTTATAAACAACCTCAAGGTGTTGAACATATCTAGTATTCATTCCTCCCATTTTCCCACACAACAACCCTGTGAGGTGGGTTGGGTTGAGAGAGAGTGACTGCCCCAAAGTCACTCAGCCGGCTTTCATGCCTAAAATGAGACTAGAACTCATAGAATTATGGTATCACTTCCACTGCGGGTCTTAAGCAAACCACCACTGTTGATTAAGGGCAACATCGCATGTGTTGTGTCTGCGCCCCCCGAGCCGGGGTCCCTGCCAGAAATTTACTTGGAAAGTGAGGGGGAAGGGCCATCAGGACTTACCTCCAGGAGCCAGAGGCAGGCCAAGTGGAGGAGATAACGAGGCCTCCATCCCCTGACTCTTTCCCCCCCAGGCCACGCCTCCAGACCCAGCTGATGGCAATCAGGTCTGACTAGACCCTAGGTTTCGTAGGCAGGAGAGGTGGGAAGAACAGAAGCAGGGGTGAGGCAGGCCTAGGAAGTGCTGAGTCATGGAGCCACACCCCACAGGATATAAAAGCAGCAAGGGCTGTTATGCCTCTTCGTAGCAGGCAAATCAACTGCTTGACTAGAGCTGAAGTACTGTTTGTTGACTCATCGGCATCAAGGGAGATAACAGAGACACTTGGCAGACGCTCGCCACTTTGCTGCCAGAGCTGATAGTGCTGGCTAATTAAGTCATCGCTCAGACTGAGGCGAAGGGGACAGAACAGCATGATTGTGATTCGCTGTTGGCTTTCCCATTGACTGCTTGTTGGAAGCTGGCTACCAGGATCACAAAGTATGATCACTTGACTGCATGACACTGCAACTGTCATAAATGCACACCTGGTTGCCAAGTGGCAATCGTGTGATCATGGAAAGGCTAAAGCAGCCATAGCTTTGAAGAAATGTCGTTAAGTCTCCTTTTTTACAGTTTCATCAAAACTTCAAACAGTTGTTGAATGAGCAGTCAGTAAGCGAGGACCATGTGAATTGCCATCTAGTGGTTATCTAGATTTTCATTGCCCAGGTATGGTAGTCCGAGGAAACCCTGAGATACATAACTGCTTATCTAACAAAGCTAAAATCTATAGGGAGTGTTATGTACAGGTAGTCCTCAACTTAAAACAGTTCATTTAGTGACCGACATTACAATGGCACTGGAAAAAGTGACTTATGACCATGTTTTACACTTTGCAGCACCTCTGCAGGACCTCCCCAGTGGTCATTCGGATGCTTGATAACTTGATAAGGGGCCGTGGTAGCTCAGGCTGTAGAAGCCTGTTATTAAAACACAGCAGCCTGCAATTACTGCAGGTTCAAGCCCCACCAGGCCCAAGGTTGACTCAGCCTTCCATCCTTTATAAGGTAGGTAAAATGAGGACCCAGATTGTTGGGGGGGCAATAAGTTGACTTTGTAAAAATATACAAATAGAATGAGACTATTGCCTTATACACTGTAAGCCGCCCTGAGTCTTCGGAGAAGGACGGGATATAAATGTAAATTTAAAAAAATAATAATAATAACTGGTCCATATTTATGAAGGTTGCAGTGTCCCAGGGCCAAGTGATCACCTTTTGTGATCTTTCTAACAAGCAGTCAATGGGGAAGTCCGATTCACCTAATGACCATGTTACTACCTTAACACCTGCAGTGGTTCACTTAACAAATATTAGGCTGGAAAATCTTAAAATGGGGCAAAACTCACTTAACAAATTTCTCACTTAGCAACATAAATGTTGGGCTCAATTATGGTCCTAAATTGAGGACTACCTGTACATATATGCATAAAGTTTTGTTTAATTTGCCTGTGGCCTTCTGGGTTAAGAACGACTGCTTTTACACTGGAAAATTTCCTATAGAGTAAAACTTCCTGATCCTTTTGGAACTTAAATTTAGGCTTCCTAAACTTTTGGGGCAATTAAAATACTATAGGGACTCTCAAAAAGCAGCTGTCAAGAGAGCTGGACATTCACAAAATGGCCACACAAGCGGTTTACCAAGAAGTGATTTATGTAACTTTATTTGCTCAATCTCTTGTCTCACAGGACACCCTTAGTATCCCTACCTATCATTTTTTTTTTTTTTTTTTTTTTGTTTACATTTATACCCCGCCCTTCTCCGAAGACTCAGGGCGGCTTACAATGTATAGGGCAATAGTTTCATTCTATTTGTATATATTTACAAAGTCAACTTATTGCCCCCCCAACAATCTGGGTCCTCATTTTACCTACCTTATAAAGGATGGAAGGCTGAGTCAACCTTGGGCCGGGCTCGAACCTGCAGTAATTGCAGGCTTTGTGTTCTTAATAACAGGCCTTACCAGGCAGAGCTAAACCGGCCCTTATTTCCCTTTGGCGTATGCGCGCGCATGAGCAGTACACACCAAGCACCAAATGTGAGGTGCACACGCGCAGTGCACACCAAAAGAAGGCATGGGGTAAGTAGAACAGCACGGGGGGTGGGTGGGGGTGATGAGCTGTGGCACGCAATCTTTTTTTTACTTTTAAAAGCATTTTTAAAAAGTGCTTTTGACGATCGCAACCTATTCGGCTGAATATGTTGTAAAAAAATGCTTTTAAAAGTTAAAAAAAGGCTCTGACAATTGCGCAGCTCAGCTGTGATCGTCAGAGCCTCTCTTTTTTACTTTTAAAAGCATTTTTTAAAAGAAGTGGCAAACCGGGCGACCGGGCGATTGGGTGGGTATAGGCCGGGGGGGGGGCAGCCAATATGGTCCAAGCCAGGAGCATTTCACCCCGTAACAGACTAAAAAGTTGTTTGCAGGAGGAATTTCTGAGAAGACACGCTGCTTTTCGTCAGACAGGTGATGCAAGCTTTTGAAACAATTTAATACCTTTATTATGTGTGCAAAAACGAATTTTAGTCAAGTGACCAAGGGGATGCTGCAATGGTCATAACAGTAAACAGTAACAGAGTTGGGAGGGACCTTGGAGGTCATCTAATCCAACCCCCTGCTAGTGAGGGTGTAAGTCACTTTTGTCAGTACCCTTGTAACTTTGAAAGGTCACTAAACAAATATGTCAAGAAGTAGCTGTATAACCACACCAAAAGGACCCATCAAAGAAACTGGCAGTACCTAAATACAATACCTAAAATCAATTTAGCAATTTCATTCAGTGAAATTGTACTGTGTACAATTGTATATTCAATTTCACTGAATTTGTACATTCAGTGAAATTGTACAAATTGCACAATTTGTACTGTGCTCCTTTAGCTAAGTCAGGCCATTTAATACACATTTTAATATAAATAGAAAATAAAGCAGAATTAGTCGCCGCCACATAACACTATTAACATTTCATCATTTGTATTTGGGGAAATACAGAGAAAATTAACTGTGCAAGCCCACACAGGCAGACACTGCTGGAAACAGTTTCCATAGTAGCCGAATTTATGTAGGGGTTAAAAATATATAGTAGCTGCTTCAACAATTTGAAAAGAGGTGCTTCACAAATGCTCCTGCACATTCACAACCCTACTGGTGGACTGGAACACTCTTATTGTGCATACACAAACGGAGGTACGTGATTTATACAACTTACGTGTCAAATATGAATGAAGGAGACAGGACATGTGTAGCCCATTAATTATGGACATTTTTCTTTGGTCAATGGCCACGTTCATCATTATTGTTTTATTTGAGGAGCACAATGTGCATTTGAGCAAAACAAGTGCCTCACCCAAGCACATTTCCTGGTTTATAGTTTAGAACTAGAATGGAAAACGGAGCTGTTCCGGCACAATTCTCCCCCCACTCCCCAGTTAAATAGCTTAAAAAATCTGGAAATTCTACACTATTAAATTGGCAAGTCAACCCATCTTGCCAGCTACCGCCAAGTTGCCCACTCTGCCATAAACTAACCTCAGGCGCGCTTAGCTGCTCCTACCAGCATTTCGTACTAGGGGGGAAATGACTGGACAATCTAGAGCAACTAAACTTCAGACGCAGTTATGATAATGGTTGTGCAGTTCTTTCTCAGCCTCGGCTGATAAACCAGCTGCACCCAATCCTAGACAAAGTCTATGGGGCAGGTGGTGGTCCCTCAACCTCAGGTATTGTGGGGCAGGCCAAAGATTGCAATTAGCTGGGAATGCGGTGATGACTGAGATCATCCATATTTAGAAACAGCTAATCCTTGTTTAGCAACCACAGTTGGGACATTAAGCTTGGTCATTAAGCAAAGCAAAGGTTTCTAAGTGAAACTGCAATGGCGCTTATGTGCTTACTTCAGCTTTCTTTTGCTTTATAGGCTGCGAAGGTTGTAAATGTGAAGATAGGTCACAAAATTACTCTTTTGCCACTGTTGTAACTGCTAAACCAGACAGTTGCTAAACAAGGACTACCTGTTATAAGTTACCGTGTGTGTAAAAAGTTATTTGACTTGGGCCTGTATTATGTGTAACATGGATAGATTCACACAATCTAAGCTGCACTCTTAGATCCAGTAAGTCCCCTCACAGAAACACTTAAAATCAGTACTTAATTCTTCTGCCATTGGAAAGGACAAGCTCAAAATGGCCTCCTTCTATTTCTATTTTACATCCGAGTTTAAAACATTTCTTTTGACTCTGCTCTTTTAACATTTCTTAACTAAGTTTTACCATATAAAAATATTTGTATGCCATCTACAACAACACATAGGTAAGTGTCAGCCTCCAAAACCAAGAAAAACACCCTGAGTGTTCAAAGCAGTGTTCTTTGGTGTTCCTGACCTATAGACAGAAAATCTTGCTGAAGTAAAACAAACTACTAGCATCAATAAAGAAATACCCTGAGAACTTCTAGGGGGAAAGCTGTTTTGAGCCTCTTTTAAACTTTGCCGTCTCTTGCTCCTCTCGAACGCCGCCCCTCCCTCCTGGGAACCCAGACTACATTCCACCACAGTAAGGAAGGTAGGAAGGGGAAGAAAATTGCATTGGTTGTATGACGTACGTTTACTTTTGGAGCGTTTTTGGTTAAACTTTTAAGGTTTGGGGTTGTTGTTTTGTAAAACAAGTTTCTTGTTTGAATAGCCTTTACCCTTTGGTCAGCACAACAAAACAAAACCTGTCATTCCGTTACAAGTTTTCCAGGCATGGAGTTATTTCTGAATAGACTCAAGGCATTTCCATCACTCTAATTCAGCACCATGGAGAGCCTTTCTTGGCTTGAAAAACAGCAGTTGTCCTGAACAGTTCTTGGGGGGGGGGGGAAATACAGTCTGGTCTCACTACTTCCCCTCCCTCAGTGGTTTATGTACAAGGCTGTAGGCTAACAGCTGATCAGAACGACACATTTCAAGCAATTTCTCATGCAACAGCACCGGTGCCCTACTCTAAATGGCAAAGTATAGTATAGACAATTGTTTTAAAAAATGGCAATGAATACACTGCAAAATCTTTTATGACATATGGTGATTGGGTTACAATTGTCACATAATCATAGTAATTCCCCAGAGCCTTTAAACTAAAATAGCCTGTCTAGCAAAGTATTAGTCTTGCTGAGGCTTTTCGCAGAGAGGTGGTTTTAGGATCACAGCCTAACACCCCCATTTCATTTCAAAGATAGATTACCCACATGCGTTAAAATGAGGCATGAAACATCTTTTTTCCCATAACAATGTCCCTCTCCAATGATAGTTTTGGAAGGGAAATTAGGTCCATTCTCACCAGGTTTGAAAAAAATGCAAGCAATTGCTTAAAACAGAGGAAGATAGATAGATAGATAGATAGATAGATAGATAGATAGATAGATAGATAGATAGATAGATAGATAGATAGATAGATAGATAGATAGATAGATATAGATATAGATATAGATATAGATATAGATATAGATATAGATATAGATATAGATATAGATATTTGAGGGCATCATAGCTTGGGGGCCAAGCTGTTTGAAAGACCACTTCTCCCTTATTACATTCATCCGGCCCATCAGAATAGGCAGGCAGGGCATGTTATAAGTCAAAAAAATAAAGGATTGTTACCTGATGGGACCACGAAAAAGGGCCTTGTCAGTGGTGGCCCCTTAATGGAAAAAAATTGTTCCCCCCCAAATTATGGCTGCTTCCTGCCTTATTGCTTTTCTTGAAGGCCCTGAAAGCACGGTTTTATCAGAAGACCTGGGGTCCACGAATGGAGACCGAGCTGATCAATTGGCTGATTTGATTTTGTTGCTGTCGTGGGGGGAGATGGACTTTTTAAAATGGCTTTTTTTTTAATTGTATGGTGGAATTTTAAAAATTTTGTAAGCCACCTGAATTCTTCTAAGTGCATGTTGGGCAGCTATAGAAATTTGTTTAAACGAATGAAGAAACAAACAAACAAACTATCCAAGCCCAAGCTCAGCTGTTCAGAGAAGATCAGTGATTACCTGAGTTCTCCCCTGCAAGACCCTTCCATGGTAAAGCCTTGCTTTGCAATTGCCCTGCTGATCAATGGTTTAGCGTTTGTTGATTGAAAGTGGTGATCTCTTTGGGGAAAGGCTCTTTTTTTATTTGGCCAAAAAGATCTCAGGAAAGAGGTTCGAGGAAAGAGACACCATTACATTTGGTGTTTCCCATTGCACTATGAATTTTGTTTAAAGCCTATTCTAGTTTGATTTTCAGTGACAGGAGGAAGAATGCGTGAGGGAAATTCTTGGGCTCGCATCTCCCTAACTGGCCCAAACAAACCCCAAAAACAGTAGCCATTTTTATCTGACACAGTCTCATGAAGTTGCCTTTGTCTCTTCATTCCCAGACCAGATAGTCTCCCTGTTTCAAAGTAATGTTTCTTCCTGATAACATTTGAGACTTCACCTGCCCAATTTCTTTAAGGTGTTGCAGGCATTCCTCCTCCTCCTCCTTTATTTATTATATAGTACAGAATATTAAGCGTCAAAGAATTGAGGCCTTTGAACTCTGGTACTGGAGAAGGCTCCTGCGAGTCCCTTGGACTGCAAGGCGAACAAACAAATCAGTCCTAGAGGAGATCAACCCTGACTGCTCTTTAGAAGGCTAGATCCTGAAGATGAAACTCAAATACTTTGGCCACCTAATGAGAAGGAAGGACTCATTGGAGAAGACCCTAATGCTGGCAAAGATTGAGGGCAAAAGATGAAGGGAACGACAGAGAATGAGGTGGCTGGATGGAGTCACTGAAGCAGTTGGCGTGAGCTTAAATGGACTCCAGAGGATGGTAAAGGACAGGAAGGCCTGGAAAAACGCTGTCCATAGAGTCACGATGGGTCGGACATGACTTCACAACTAACAACAACAACAACAACAACAAGGGAATATTATGAACCCAGATATCTAGCTCAGCAAATCCTCTCCTCCTTTTTTCTATATACAGTAAGACAATTCAAGCAATCTGTATGGAAATTAAATAGTTTTTCCTACTGCAGTTTCTTTGGTAATGCATATTTTAGCTCTGAGAGCATTTCAGATGGCAAAACAGCTGAGTAACAAGAAAACACCATCAAACACCATCAAACAAGAACTACTAGAACCCAAAATGATACCAATAAAATTGTTGATTGTGTAATAGTTGAAATGATATTGCTATCATTAGAAAGTAAGCCGCGCTTATAGTGCCTGTGTGCTTCCCAATTTGTAGCCATCTGCGGAGAGAAAGATAAATCAGCTTTTTGCTTGGAAACCAATCTTTTAAAAAGCTGAGACACTGCAAACTCCAACCTCAAGTGCAAAGCAGCAACCACCAGAGGGAGCTCCTGAAATACAGATGGGTTTTCAATTTGCCTGCTTTTCTGGAAGATCCTAAAGGATTAGGATAGAAAAATCTGGTAAATACAAAATGCTGGGCAGGAGACACGCAGACTCACTTTTTGTTCAATGAGAATAGTAGGAAAGTGTCAAAGAAACTCTACTGGATGTTTGTTGATTCAGAAAAAGCTTCCGACAAAGCCAGTAGATTTGAATAGAATTGTGGGATGTGTTCTATTCATATGGTTGAAAGGTGTTGCTGAGTGTGTAAACGACAGCATAGAATTGAAGTAACAGGATGTTTCACAAATGGTTCAACACTGTGCAAGAAGAAATGAAGAATGTCCCTATGCCTGCTCATTGTATTCATGGCTGAATATTTGTGGTGATGTTGTGGTGCCTCGGTTGGGGACATGAATATGCATTTACAGATAGTTCTTGCTTAACAATGGTAATTAGAGCTGTAATTTTCATTATTAAGAAATCTGGTGGTATCATATGATGCAGTGGTGGGTTTCAATTTTTTTTACTACTGGTTTTATGGGTGTCACTTGGTAGGCATGGCATGGTTTGGTGGGCATGGCTTGGTGGGCATGGCAGGGGAAGGATACTGTAAAATCTCCATTCCCATCCCACTCCAAGGGAAGGTTACTGCAAAATCCCCATTTCCTCCCAATCAGCTGGGACTTGGGAGGCAGAGAATAGATGGGGATGGAGCCAGTCAGAATTTTTACTACTGGTTCTCCAAATACTCAAAATTTCCGCTACCATTTCTCCAGAACTGGCCAGAACCTGCTGAAACCCACCTCTGATATTTATTTATTTATTTATTTATTTTTGTCACAACATCATATAAAAAGGATTATATAGTATATAAACATATATATGAGTAAATATTAGGAGGTATAAGCACCAATATATATATAGGAAGAAGAAAAGAAAAGAAAAAAAAACAGTAGGACAGGAACGGTAGGCACATTTGTGCGCTTATGCACGCCTCTTATGGTCCTCTTAGGAATGGGGTGAGGTCAATAGTAGAAAGTTTTTGGTTGAAGCTTTTAGGATTATGGGAAGAGACCACAGAGTCAGGTAAAGTATTCCAAGCACTGATGATTCTGTTACAGAAGTCATATTTTCTGCAATCTAGATTAAAGCGGTTAACATTAAGTTTAAATCTGTTGGTTGCTCTTGTATTGTTGCAATTAAAGCTGAAGTAGTCTTTAACAGGAAGGACATTACAATAGATGATTCTATGAGTTAAACTTAGGTCTTGTCGAAGGCGACGGAGTTCCAAGTTTTCTAAGCCTAGGATTTCAAGTCTGGTGGGATAAGGTATTTTGTTGTTTTCAGAGGAGTGGAGAACTCTTCTTGTAAAATATTTCTGGACTCGCTCAATTGTATTGATGTCAGAGATGTGGTGAGGGTTCCAAACAGGCGAGCTGTATTCTAGAATTGGTCTAGCAAATGTTTTATATGCTCTGGTTAGTAGTGTAGTGTTTTTGGAAAAGAAGCTACGCAGGATTAGGTTTACAACTCTTATAGTCTTTTTTGCTATGTAGTTACAGTGGGCTTTGACACTTAGATCATTTGACATGAAAACTCCAAGGTCTTTAACGGGGCGGGGGTCATCTGTAAGGTAATGTCCATCAAGTATGTACTTAGTGTTTGGGTTCTTTTTTCCAATATGTAAGACTGAGCATTTGCTGGTTGAGATCTGGAGTTGCCAAGTTTTAAACCAAGTGGTTAGATGATCAAGGTCTTTTTGGATGATAGATGCATTGTCTGTGGTGTTAAATAGTTTGACATCGTCAGCAAAGAGAACACAAGTACTTGCAATATCATCACAAAGATCATTAATGTATAGTATGAAGAGTGTTGGTCCAAGGACGCTGCCTTGAGGAACGCCACTCTTGACAGGAACAGGATTTGATAGAGCATTGCCAATTTTGACCACTTGTTGTCTGTTGGACAGAAATGCAGATATCCATTTGTGAAGGGGTCCTGAAATGCCATAGGATTTTAGTTTTAGGAGAAGTTTATCATGTACTACTGAGTCAAAAGCTTTGCAGAAGTCTATGTAGATTGCATCTATTGTTTTGCCTTGATCGAGATTTGTAGTCCATATGTTTTTACAGTGAAGAAGTTGTAAGTTGCATGATAATTTTTTCCTGAAACCAAATTGTTTATTGGAGAGTAGGTTGTTAGTTTCTAAGTGTGAGGTAATGGATTGGTTGATGATTGATTCCATGACTTTGCAGTTGACGCAGCACAGAGAGATCGGTCTGTAATTTTCAACTAAGCTGGGGTCTCCTTTTTTGAAGATAGGGATGACTGTGGCTAGTGACCAAAGTTTGGGAAGGGAACTGGTTGTGAAAGCTTTGTCAAAGATTATGCTTAGGGGTTCTGCTATATTAGTGGAAAGTTTTTTTAAGAAGTATGCGCATAGTCCATCAGGTCCAATAGATAGCGATGGTTTCAAGTTATGAAGAGCTTTTTCAACGTTTTCTTCTGTGAAATCTATATGGGTTAAGTCATCATATTCAGTTCTAGTGCGTTTATGGAATGTCGGATATGTGTTATTGCTATTAACAAAAACTGAGCCAAAGAAACTATTGAAGAGGTTAGCTTTAACTGTTTCATCATTGTATTCTTTGTTGTTAGAATCTTTTAGTGGTGGGATGGATCTTGAGTCTTTAAGTTTATTGTTCACAAAATTATAAAAGGCACGATTGGAATTTGTGCGCAAAAGGTTCTCTTCTTGCTTGGTGTGATAATTTGTGCATTCAGTTTTTATTTGGTTGCATATATTTTTGTAGCGGTTTTTGAAATTTGCTACACAGCCTTTTTTGTTTCTTTTCCAGAGGGATTTTTTTTTTGATTGAAGCTTTTTTATTGATATGGGTAGTTTGCTTTTCCTGGTCATGGTGGTCATTTGTGGTACATATAGTTTAATGACTTTATTGATTTCAAGTAGGAAAACTCTATAGTGGTCTTCAGCGGTTGTGCAGGTTACAAACAGATTTTGCCAGTCCAGAAATGAAAGATCGTTGTTTATAAGATTGTAGTTGGCTTTTTTGAAGTTGTAGCTGGGAATACTATTGTTATTACGATTTAAGTATGGACGTATATTGAGACAAAAATCAATCATGCAGTGGTCACTGTTGGAAAAAGGTTCTTTAATTTGTAGTCCATAAATTGAGTTGGAGTTGTTGCAGAAGATGAGATCAAGGCAGTTGTTGAGTCTTGTGTTGTTAGTTGTTCAAGACCTAGGTTTGTAACAGCGTTGTATAGTGTAGTATGGATTGGATCGGTTGTACATTCATTAGTTATCCAGTTTATGAGAGGTAGATTTAGGTCACCCAGGAAGATGAGAGGATATGGGCAAGAGGTAGCCCATGTTAGCAGTGAGGTTAGCATGTTTGCATGGGTAATGTCATAGTCAGGGGCTCTGTAGCATAGTAAGAATCGAAGAGTAGTGTTGAGGGATAGGTCGCATACAATAGTTTCAGGAAGAGAAAGTTTTTGTGCAACTTGGATATTTTTTAGATTCAGTGACTTTTTGTAAAAGATAGCCACTCCACCACCTCTTCGGTTTTCACGATCTGATCGATAAACTTGGTATTCTTTGTTTGAGATAATGGAGTCAGGAAGGGATGAGTTCAGCCATGTTTCACAAACAAAAATAATATCTAATGTACCACTGTTTAACAAGAGGATAAATATGATGTCACATTACCAGGCCACTTATCAACAGCACTTCCAGCAGTCCCCAGTTACCATTGGTGGTAGGAAGCTGGCAGGGAAGATCTCAAATGACGATTATATGGCTGCAGGACATCTGATGGCTGGGACTTCGAGAACCAATTGTAACTACCACTCATTCAGTGACATTGCAAGTTTGAACAATCACTTAATGGTCATTAACTGAGGAATACCTGTTCTTTGGTGTGACATGATGCTGTGATGTTGACTGTGAACCTGAATGATTCCACCAAAAGTTAGGAAGATTGCATGATGCGATGAAAAATGTGGCTCTCAAAAGGGAAATGAATCCAGGACCATGACAGGAAAAATAAAGTGAATGATTGGAAGTTATACATAATAATTAAATTTGCTTGCTTGCTTGCTCGTTTGTTTATTTGTTAGACCCATTTGCCATCTATCTCGTCTCTGGGTGGCCTACAAACATTAAAAGCCAATAAAACATTGCAGCCAATAATACTCACATATCCCTTTAGAATGTTTGCTGAAGAGGGAGAAATGGATGGAGAAATTTTAAGAAGTACAAATACTAGTAGAAAGATAGCAGTAAAAGGTCTGCAATGATGAATGGATTCTGAACACCATGAAAATTAGCTTGGAATAACATTATTTATTTACCAAGATGCCTTTGAGCCAGTGTTGATTCCTGATGACTGCCTGGGTTTTCTTGGTAAGATTTTGGAAGTGATTTGCCATTGCCTGCTTCCTAGGGCTGAGTCAGAGTGACTTGGATGGGATTGGAACTCAGGGCCTCTCAGTTACAAGCCTGAGAGTTCAGCATCGCAGGAGAAGCATAAAAATAAGTCAAATGCATTGGGGATGACTCACTTCATACCAGGGGTGGGTTCTACTTACCTTACTACCGGTTTGCATTGTGCAAGCTTTTGTGCACGCGCTCTCTCTGCATTGTGCCTGCGCGCGTGCGCTCTCATGCGCAGATCACTTTTGATGACGTTCGGGTCAGTGGGCGGAGCCTTTCACCGATTTTACTGCCGGTTCTATAGAACCGGTCTGAACCGGGGGCAACCCACCACTGCTTCATAGGTAAGTATAGTAAAAACAGAGTAGGGAATGAATAGGTAAGGAATAAATACTGACCAGAGACAAAAGTGATTGTGGAGAGGGTCATATAAAGAGAATAAAAATCAAATTTGCAAAGCAAGTAGAATATATGGAAGAAATGTAAGTAAATCGAGAGGAAATTGATCAGTAGGCATTGATGAAAAAGAGGGAGGGAGGGAGGGAGGGTGGGAGAGAGAGAGAACATCAACAACTAAAGGCAAAATGAACCTGATCATGGACAAAAGCAAGAACAGTTTGTAAGCATATGAAGGTAAAAGAGATGTGGGGAAAGATAGTGTTATAAATTAGCTTGGCTATATTTTATTTATTTTCTTACAATTGCTTACTCTGTTTCAGTATTATGCATCATCTACTTACTTGCAAAGGAAATTGTATGAAGGCTGTGCATGTATTATGCAGAGCTTTACCAGGGAGCTCTCTTACTTTTCCCTAAACGGAAGTTACATCTGGTTTATTTATAAGAGAATATGAATCTTTACAGTCCCACTCATTTGAAAACTTTCCAAAGTCTTAGTCATGATATATTCTGGATTTTTAAATAAAATCTAAATTCTTATATTTCCAGAGATATGGGGGAAAGGAATGAGCCTATTAAGACCACATCTATTTTTAAATAATTTAAATTGTTCTTGGGGATTAATCCCCCCTTTCCCCCAACTTGATTTACTGTATTTTTAGCACTTTATTTCTTTGAATTCTCATTCTGTTGAGAGAAGTAATCAGTCCCTGATGGACATCAGGAACAATGGATGCCATTGCGAGCTTTATATGCCATCAGTCATGTCAAAAGAATGCCAGCCAAGGCTACTTAAAGTTCTTGTTGCACATTCAAGTATACAAGATTTCATTGTGTCCTGGAGACAGTTACAAATACTACAGATTTCTTATTGTTCTTGAGGAAACTTCAAGAGCGGCTTTTAGATTTTTACAGAGACATTTGTCAGATTTTTAATTATTAATGTAATTTAGTGTCACAAGCATAGCAAAGAAGGTATGACACTCTGCTCAATTACTCTACAAATGTGAGAAATTATCAAAACGAATATTCAGTTGTGTACATAGATGGTTAGGCCACAATCAGCAAGCTAATTAATCAAATATTTGAGGGGTAGAATAGCAAAAGGGGATGAAATTAATCCTTGTTAAGTAGAGATAATTGCTATTGTAGTGAATCAACATGTTTAGTCATTTCATTAAAAAAAAAAGCAAGGACTAGACCTATAGATAGGGTTACTACAACAGGCTGCAGATAGTTCTCGACTTACAACAGTTTGTTTAACGATTGTTCAAAGTTACAACTGCACTGAAAAAAGTGTCTTATGACCATTTTTCACACTTACAACCATTGCAGCATCTCCATGGCCTTGTAATCAAACTTCAGAGGCTTGGCAACTGACTCATCTTTATAATGTTCATGTGAGCCCATTTTGTGACCTTCTGACAAGCAAAGTCAATGGGGAAGTTAGATTCATTTAACACCCATGTTGCTCATTTAACAACTGCAGTGTTTCATTTCATGGTAGCAAGAGAGGTCGTAAAATGGGGCAAAATTCACTTAACAAAGGTCTCACTTAGCAAGAGAAATTTGAGGCTCAATTGTGGTTGTAAGTCGAGGACTACCTGTATAGAAATCTCTAATTTCTTGTTGACCTCTAATGGAGGGGTCTCCAACCTTGTCAACTTTAAGACTTGTGGACTTCAACTTCCAGAGCTCTGGGAGTTGAAGTCCACAAGTCTTAAAATTGACAAGGCTGGAGACCCCTGCTCTAGTGAACATCTTGATTTTTGCAGCATCGTTTCTGCTGTAGAATTATTCTAATAAGAAAAAGGTAAACAAATGTAAAATTCCACTCAAATCCTACTCCTGTTTTTTGCATAAGTGTTGAAATTATTTTCACCCCTCTGTCCTACCATGCCAACAGTCAGCATCAGAGACCTCAAAATCAGCCTTTTCAAGTGGAAAATCCAGAAGTAGTTCTAAGCATAAAATTCTATTCGGGATCCCATCCTGCTGTCCGTAGACAATGATTCACAAATCATTGTCTATGGACAAGATGGTTTGGCTAGAAAATCCTTCATTGCTGTTACCATAATAAACTCTTTGTTTTCTTATTAACCAGAGTAGTTTAAATAGGGTGGGTTTGATACCGTCACTACATCCAAGCGGAAGACAAATAAAATGTGTTTAGGGAATAATTAACAAATGGAAATGTTTGTTATTTGGAAAGATGAAGTATTTTTTTTTTATTAAATGTGCTTCGTTTTGGTTTCTAATGTTTATTCCCAACTGAATAATGACTCAATGCTTTCTCCTTCAAAGGCATTTGAGTCACCCACAGCCAAATCTATGGAATTTCTTAATGCTGGAAAATTTTCTCTAGCAGTCTTCCTTGGTTATAACTCTTCTACTTCGCTTTGACTTTTAAGAAGAATGATTGGTTGAACCCTTTTTTTTGCAGCAGAGCTTCTACCACGCTTTGAAACTCTGCTTTGACTAAAAGGCTTCGTTGGACCTTTGAGATCTGATTTTTGGCATTGTAAGCCACAGGTTGCGAGTAACAGAAAAGAGAACAGTAAACATATGTTAGAATAGAATAGAATAGAATAGAATAGAATAGAATAGAATAGAATAGAATAGAATAGAATAGAATAGAATAGAATAGAATAGAATAGAATAGAATTTTTATTGGCCAAGTGTGATTGGACACACAAGGAATTTGTCTTGGTGCATATGCTCTCAGTGTACATAAAAGAAAAGATACGTTCATCAAGGTACAACATTTACAACACAATTGATGGTCAATATATCAATATAAATCATAAGGATTGCCAGCAACAAGTTATAGTCATACAGTCATAAGTGGAAAGAGATTGGTGATGGGAACTATGAGAAGATTAATAGTAGTGCAGCTTCAGTAAATAGTTTGACAGTGTTGATGGAATTATTTGTTTAGCAGAGTGATGGCCTTCGGGAAAAAACTGTTCTTGTGTCTAGTTGTTCTGGTGTGCAGTGCTCTATAGCGTTGTTTTGAGGGTAGGAGTTGAAACAGTTTATGTCCAGGATGCGAGGGATCTGCAAATATTTTCACGGCCCTCTTCTTGATTCGTGCAGTATACAGGTCCTCAATGGAAGGCAAGTTGGTAGCAATTATTTTTTCTGCAGTTCTAATTATCCTCTGAAGTCTGTGTTTTTCTTGTTGGGTTGCAGAACCGAACCAGACAGTTATAAAGGTGCAAATGACAGACTCAATAATTCCTCTATAGAACTGAATCAGCAGCTCCTTGGGCAGTTTGATTAGGCTGCTAACTCCCTAGTCTGTAGAGCTGTCAGGACATCGTAAATCTTGGTCCCACAGCTTGGAATTCTCTCCCTCGGGCAAAGAGGGAGAGATGAGCATTCAGGCTGAAGTTGAGACACCCAAATATAGCCACAGAAGCTATATTGCGGGGAGTTCTCCTTCCATAGCCTGATAAGCTCCTGGCTGGGGGAGGCATCTGCCTTTATGGCGGACAAACGAAGCGTCCAATTTCCACGGCAGGAATTGATTTATGATGAATTGTAACGTGGACGGAGCAGAAACTGGAGTTCTAGCATTTGTTTGTAAGAAGACTGCAAGCCCCTGAGGATATATTTGCTGCGAAGATAGGAGAGAAGAAAGCAAATGGCGGTTTTGTGGAATGTGTGTACTGAAAACGAAAGTTAAAGAAATGCTTACTAACCGCTAGTGTCGAAATAGAAGATATATAGGAAGATACTGACTAAATGGAAGAAACGAGAATTTTATGATTTATATTTTTTCTTCTTCTTTGGATTATAGTGATTTAGAAGACAAGTTTTTTGAATTTTTCTTTTCTAATTTTTTTTTTTTTTCTTTTTCTTGGTCTGTTAATAAGTTATATTTTTTTAAAAAAATGGCTTTTAAGCAAATAGTGCCAAAAGTCATTAAAAACTTTGAAATTTCTTCAATTCAGATTCAAAAATTAAAAGAAGAAATCACAAAGGAATTCAGAAATTCTTTACAGGAGTTTTTGGAGAGTCATTTTTTAGAAATAGATCAAAAATTTGATGAAATAGAGAAAGAGATGTTGGATTTTAAGGAAGTGGTGGAAGAGCAGAAGAGGGAAATGAAAATGGTAAAGGATGCAATTGCGCAAATATTAAGTTCTTGTATTCAGATGGAGGATGATCTTGCAGAAATTAATAAAGCTAATTTAGAGTTGCAAAGGAAAATAGAGGAAATTCAAAAAAATCAAAATAATTGGAACTTAGATAATAAGATGGAAGATATACAGGCAAAGGTAGATAGGGCAGATGAAGAAAGAGTAATATTACAATATAGATTAATGGAATATGCTATAAGGGTGAAGGGTCTGAAGCAAAATAGGAAGGAAAATTTAAAAGAGATTTTTACGCAAGCCTTTGCTCAGATAAAGGGTGTGGAGCCGGAAGATTTTGAGATTAATATTGAAAGAATTTATCGTGTTAATTCTTGGTGGGCAAGACAAAATAGAGTACCGAGGGATGTGGTTATTTATTTTACAACTAAAAAGGTTAGGTATGAAATTTTGCAAGCCTTTTATAAAAATAAATTTCAAATATTGGGACAAGATATAAAAATGATGAAGGAAATTCCTCCTAAAATGTTAAGAAAGAGAAGAGAATTTGCTTTTTTAGTGGATGAGTTTAAGAAACATCAGATATATTTTAGATGGGAAGTTCCAATGGGTTTGTCAGTGAATTTTAGAGGCAGAAAGTATTTTCTTAATTCAGTTATGAAAGCGAGACATTTTTATATTAATGTTTTAAAGAGTGGGAATCCTTTGTTGTTAGATGCTAAGTTAATTGGTTTGGAAATGATGGAAAATAGAATGGGAGAGGGGAGGAATGTTTAAGATGTGAATATGATGATTATGGTTAATTTTTGGAATTGATTTGTTTAGGATATAAATTATAGGATTTTTGTTATTTGCTATTTGTATGGAATAAATCTATGGGATTATATTATTTAATTGTGAAGGATGGAAAGTGAAATTTATGAATTTAGATAATGTGGATGTAATGATTTTAACTGTTTACTGTTATATTGTGGATGTAGTTTAAATGATTATTTGTTTTAATTGACATGTTTATAGATAGTAAAAGTTATTAAGTTAAACTGGAAATATTATATTTGAGAGATTTTATTCGAAATGATATTTGATTGATGGAGTAGTATTGGAAGATTGGATATTAAATGTTATGACAATTGAAGAAATATATAAGTGATGAAAATTTGAATTTGAGAAGCTGGATTGTAATTTAAGAAATGGACTTATGAAATTTGAAGGAATATACAAGTGGGTGAAAAAAATTTGAATTTTAGAAGATGGACTAATTTTTAAAATGGACTCTAAGACGAACGGACATTAAATGTTATGGCAACTGAAGAAATATATAAGTGATGAAAATTTGAGAAATGGACTTATGAAATTTGAAGGAATATACAAGTGGAAAAAAAATTGAATTTGAGAAGATGGATTAATTTTAAAAATGGACTGTAAGAAGAAGTAATATGTGAAGTTGGTATTGCTTCTTTTCTTTTTTTCTTTTTATTATTCTTTCCTATCTCTTTATTTTTATTGTGAGGGGATCTAAAGTTTTAAATTTTTAAAGGTGGGAGGTTATGTATATTTTGTATACTTTAGCTTGTGATTGTTGGTTAAAATACCCGGTATTTGCTCTGGGAAGTACCCAGAGGGGGAGGAGGGGGGGAGGGGCAGGAGGGGGGGAAAGGGGGGGGAAATGATACATGGATTGATTATTAATGTACAGTAATTTTTGAAGATATGAAAATATTGGGGATGCTCGACTGCCATTTCAGAAAGAAAAGGAGAGAGAAGTAGAAGGAGGGAAGAAAGTAGGTAGGAAAGAGTAGAGAAGGAGGAGGGGAATAAGAAGGTTAGATAGGGTAAGAAGGGAGGAGTGGAGAAGGAGGAGAGGAAGTAGTAAAGCGAAGGAGATGAAGGATGTGAATGTAGTAGAGGGTAGAGAGGGAGGTTGTGAAGAAAGGAAGTGGCAGTCGGGCAGGCCTGAATCAGTAATAAATGAAAATTAATGATTAATGATGGATAATAGTTTGCACATAAATATGATGTTGGAAAATGGAAATAAAAAATTATTTATATATATATATATAAAAGAGAATCACTAGAGTTGTTAAATGAATCCTGTGAATTATGCAAATCTGGCTTTGCTTGTCAGTGGCTGGTTGGGAAGGTTATAAATGGTGATCACACAACCCCAGGACAGTGCAAGTGTCATAAATACACGCCAATTACCAAGCGCCAGCAAACAAATACTGAACTCCAAGGTTGTAGAAAACCAGCTGCAGTTTATTCAGCCTCTTTGGAGAGTGAGAGTCCAAAACAAAGAATGCAGAAGAAAAATTCTACAACAGAAAATATTCAAATGTAAGGAGAAAAATGGGACATGCAGCAGGAATTTGAGGCTTGATAGCTTCAACACACCAGCAGTCCCAATGGGTTCCCAGTGCCAGTTAAACAGGCAAAGTGGCCATGCCTTTTTTGTGAAGACTCTGGCCCTTTCTGGACTCTGCAATTCCACAAATGAAAGCAAATATACGCGTCCCAGGATAGGGTTGCAGGACCCAATCTGGGTTGGTCACCAGGATCAGAGATTTAGTCTTCTGAACTTCCGAACACATGCTGGAGCCCATCTTCAGGGAACTTCTCTCTCATCAGAATTCCACTCTATTTAGGGCCTGACAAATGGCCTGGTCCCAACCAGACAGGCTATACAGGCAGGGGAGTCTGTTCATGCAATTGGTCTGGAAATTCTCTTTGTTTGTCCCAAAGGTGGTTTTTCAAAAGGCAACTGGACTTTGTTTTTCTTGAAGACATTTTGCTTCTTATCCAAGAAGTTTCTTAAATTCTGATTCTTTGTTCTTTCTACTCTGGTATCTGCCATCTTCTCCACCTTCCACGCCTGCCTCTTAAGCAGAACAGCCCTTAAACTAAACTATTCTTTTGCCTGCAGGACTTACACTCAGGAGTTGTAGCTTACTCATGAGGAAGCTGGGGTTTTCCTTTTCCCAGGCACCTCCTATAATCACTGTGACTAAGACAGCCACAACCAACTGAAGCCACAATTGTTGGACAAACATCCATAAGAGGGGACTCCTGTTCTACCCCATTTGCGACCTACAAATTTTCTTTTCCTTATCAAGATGAGGTGCATTTTGTCTATTCATACAACACAAATGGGTACTTCCCTGTCCAAACACTTCATTATGGGTTTGCAAACTCAGGACACGCACACATGGACCTGCTCTATAAGAGTTCACATGTCAGAGCTTAATACCCAGGAAACAAGCTATATTTATAATCAAGCCATAAGGAAATACTAGATTATATACACAAGGTTATAAATTTGATTGGTTACAAATCCATTATAAAAGGACAAAACTTAAAATAGAAGTGACTCGCTAACTTGAAGTCACTAAATGTGAAACCACAGCTTCAACTGCCTTTTGTTGCCCTCCCCAACTTCCTCTTGAAGCCTAACCACAAATACAATATTGAAACTTTCCTTATGTGCCTAGTTGCTTCTAGTACTCACTAAATATTTGCTGCTGCCTGCTAAAACACGTATTAATATTCTAAAGGTTTAAATTCTTCCCTACCTAGCCAAGAACACTTTAATTTCAATATCACCAAGTGTCCAAGTACACATTGTGTTAAGCAATGGCTGATTTAATTGTGGCCTGCCAGATAAATAATCTTTGGCTATATCCATGTGTGTTCTACTTGTTCCACAGATTATAGCTTAGCATGATGCAGGACCCCAGTCACTCAAATTTAGGAGTTGTGGCAATCTCCCAACCAACTTTGTGTGGACAAAGACTAACGATTTCCCAATCTCGGGAATTTCAAGACTTCAACTCAGGGGTGAAATTTACTTACCTTCTTTACTGGCTCAGAAGTGCATGCGCTGGAAGTAATGACACCTGGGCAGGTGGGCGGAGCTTTGCTCTGCCATCGCTACCAGATCGCTGAACTACTGGCCACGATCGCTACTGGATCATGCGATCCGGTCTGATCTGGGAGCATTTCACCCTTGCTTCAACTCCTAGAATTTCCCAGGCTGGCTGGAAAATTCTAGGAGTCGATGTCCAAGGGTCTTGAAGTTTCCAAGGTTGGGAATCCTGGCGTAAGAAAAGCTGCTTCACAACCTCTCTTGCTTCTAAGAGTGAAGACAAGTGGCGCACCGCCTTTTCAAGCATTTGCAAAATTTGGAAGAGGCTTCAGTGCCTACACTCTTGGCGATCCCAAATACTGGAGGAAACGGCAAGACCACATGGAGAGCTCCACTGAGGCAAACTGTGTCACCTTTTTCCCTACACAAGCACACTGCCTTTCCTGCACCACATAAAGTGCTTCAGGGAGAAACATTAAAGCCCTTTGCATAGGCTCAATGAACACGACAGAACCCAGACTTAAAGAAATTTATTCCAAAGCCCAATCCACAACATTTTTGCAGAATGCCACCATATATGTCTTGTCCTGGAATCCAGGGGAAGGGAAGAGAGAGACAGGACAGCCGAAACTAACCTGCACAACACTCACTCCTCCAACAGTTGGCCCACAGAACCATCACCCTGTGAGGGAGCAGGGGTGGGCTTCACTTACCTTTGCTATCGGTTCGCTCGCGATTCTGCGCGATTCGCTTCTGCACATGTGCAGATCATATTTGATGACATCCAAGTGGGTGGGCGGAGCCTCCCGCCACCACTGCTACTGGTTCACTCAAACCGGGACGAACCGGTAGCAACCCACCACTGTGAGGGAGGTTGCATTGCGGGAGAAAATAACTAGTCCAACTTCATCCAGGGAGCTTTTATTACATTAATAAATAATGCATTGCGAAAGACTAGTCTCTCTTTCTCTCTTCTCCCCCCCCCTCACCTTAACAATAACAATAAAAAAGTCTATGGACTATTAGCAAACACTTTCTGCAGACTCACTTCAGTGGGCCATTTCTATTGCAAGGAATTTGTCTTGGTGGATACGCTCTCGGAGTACATAAGTATCCAGCCTTTATTATTTTTATAAGTAACTCAAGTCGCCAAAGTTACCCAACACTCCTTTCTCCTCCTACTTTTCGTACAATAACAACCCTGTGAAGTGGGTTGGGCTGAGAGATGGCCCAATATCAACCATTCAGCTTTCATGTCTAAGGCAGGACTAGAACTCCGAGTCTCCTGGTTTCTACCAGACTCCAAGCTGTTAAAAAATTGAAAAATCAGATGAAGACAGCTGTGAAGAATCTTTAATTACATCCGAAAACAAATCAACATGAATACATCTCCTGTGATATTGCTGCTATATGATAATATCAGGTTGTCTTGGTTAAGATGCATGCCGCTATATTTAGTTGTGATTCCTGGAGTTGTCTCGTGCACAGGTATTAGATTTACTGTGCTGTGCAATGGCAAGCAGAAGAGTAACTGTAGCAATGATTTTCACTCCAGGTCGGGGACTTTCTGGCCATTGAACCTTTGAAGAATGGGGCCTACAATTCCCAACCCTTGGAGCTGATTGTATCAATCGCTGTTGTCAGAATAGTAATTTGGGGTTCCAGTTTGAGCTGGGGCTGCGCAAGAATAAAAATCAGATGCAGACAGCTGTGAAGACAGAAGAAATATTCACTCCTTAAAGCAAAAGTTTGCCTTTAGGGGCAGGCTGTACAGAAATGAGGCACAGCAGCAGATTTTAATAAGGGGAGCTTGTCCGGGGTGAAGCATCTACTTGCTGATTCTAGGGTGACACTTGAGGGGCAGGTTTGCGTGTGTAGGTATGTTTATTCTTGGGAACGCACAGTTCCTCTGGGAGGCCTAATTTAATTAACTCTGTTTGTGTCTTCAGACCTTATCCTTTGATATGCAGATTACGTCTGGGTAATTTATTTGGGGGTTTGAGGAAGTTTTCTCATTTTAACTTAGTTTCAGTTTGACTGTCAATTACCTAGTGGAAACACTGATTCACAGACCACTGTGGATTCTGCTAATATTTTTTTAAATACATTTTATTAAACTTTGATTACATTAAAAACATATAAAATTTAATTCACTTAACTGACTCTGCTAATATTTTAAGGGAAGATGAGAACAGAACGGGTAGTCCTCAACTTACGACCACAACTGAACCCAAAATTTCTGTTGTTAAGTGAGACGTTTGTTAAGTGAGTTTTACCCCATTTTACAATTTTTCTTGCCACAGTTGCTAAGTGACTCACTGCAGATGAGAAGTTAGCACCACAGTGATTAAGTGAAACTGGATTCCTCATTGACTTTGCTTGTCAGAAGGTTGCAAAGGATCCTTCTCACATGACCCACAGGACGCTGCAACGGTCATAAATATGAACCAGTTGCCCAGCATCTGAATTTAGATCACATGAACAGTGGATCACACGGGGCTGCTACAAAGGTCGTAAGTGCGAAAAATTGTCATGCATCATTTTTTAAAGTTCCGTTGTAACTTTGAACGGTCACTAAATGAATTGTTGTAAATCAAGGACTACAATATATTTGTATAAAAAACTTACCACGCTAACTAGAAAGTCAACACTTCTCCTATCTCAGCCCTATCTCATAAGTCAGTGAGAAAGACCAGAGCAATTTCCACCTCATGACTGGAAGTGAAGCTTCACTGAAGGGCCTCTGGTGGCTCAACAGACTAATGCAGTCTTCTGTTATTAACAGCAGCTGCTTGTAATTACTGCAGGTTCAAGTCCCACCAGGCCCAAGGCTGACTCAGCCTTCCATCCTTTATAAGGTAGGTAAAATGAGGACCCAGATTGTTGGGGGCAATAAATTGACTGTATATAATATACAAAGGGATGAAGACTATTGCTTGACATAATGTAAGCCGCCCTGAGTCTTCGGAGAAGGGCGGGATATAAATGCAAATTTTAAAAAAAATCCAGATTACCTGTTCCTTCCAGATTATCTGGATCCTTTCATTTGCTGCTGCAGGCTCACTGTCTTCTCAACAACTTTCCCTGGAAACGGTAGGTTAGAGACTGGGCTACAATTATCCAATAGCTTGCTAAAATTTTAACGATTTTTTTATGCCACACATTATTTCAACAAATTTCATTAAACTGAAAATCCAGATTATCCTCCCAATGTTTTGAGACTTTCAGGAGAATTTAGTAAAATAACTTAGAAACATTGGTACAAAATATTTTGTATTAAATGAACTAGACATACATTAGGTTTCATATGACCTAAACATTACAATTAATGATTGGACTGACTAAAAATTAGGTCAACATTTATGACTACATCTTTTGCTTTCCTTAATCCATGACAGATGTACTACGGTTGAACATTATGCAAAAGTAATGATTACATGCAAAAGTACAATGTATAATTGTAATGTTCCTACTTACACACATCGAATGTTTATGGAGGATTTAAATGAAAATGAAAGCATTCTCAAAGTATATGTATTACCAGCGAAACCAGATCCCTAAACATGTTTGTCCAGTTTTCATTTGATGAGTTAAGATGAGTAGATTAGGTCACTTTCACATAATACCCAGAAGCGTGGCTCATGAAACATCATAGCTGGAAAGCTTCTAATCGTGATATGTTAGAAATTGCAAGGATTCACACATATATGAGCTGGTTGTACCAGTGGTAATTCATTGTGTACCAAGATTTCTGATTGGATATTATAATTGTAACAGCAGAGATTTGATCAGGGTGTGGAACAGGGCATTGCTTGCTTTAGTCTGGCAAAGTAAGCTGAAGATATTTTCTACAAGTTCCTACAGACTAGCACAACTGGTGAGATATCTTCTCCACTACCATCCCTGTGTTGCTAAAGAGGGAGTGTGTGTGTGTGTGTGTGTGTGTGTGTGTGTGTGTGTGTGTGTAGCAATGGATTAACACTTAGATTGCATTTGCATTTATGCAACGTGCTTCTTCAGTCAACTGAACCATCGTGTTTTCCATGTTTTATTCCACATTGAGCAGTCAGGAATTCAACCAGTCCTCCTCCATAGTTACTGTAAATAGAACAGGACAGAATAACAGAGTTGGAAGGGATCTTGGAGGTTTTCTAGTCCAACCCCCTGCTCAAGAAGGAGACCCTATACCATTTCAGACGTATAGTTGTCCAATCTCTTCTCACCAGTGTCGGAGCACACACAATTCCTGGAGGACAGCTGTTCCACTGGTTAATTATTCTCACTGTCAGGAAATTTCTTCTTAGTTCTAGGTTGGATCTTTTCCTTGATTAGTTTCCATCCATTGCTTCTTGTGCTGCTACCCTGTTCAGATAGCAATGGAACCATCATAAGATAGTGCTCCTTATCTCCAAGCCTTAAGTGGTCCAGGAAGAGAGCAAAAGTGATTGTAGTCAATGTTGCTGAGAGCATTGAAGAACTAGGAGGGCTGTATTTCCCCACTCAGGTTCCAGTGAAGCTCAGAGTGACCTATGTAAGTTTTTTTTTTCATTTGAACCCAACTGAAAAGAATCCAGACCACCTGCTTCACTTAAGGTTCTCTGCAATTCTTTTTCTCTATTACCTTTGCCAAAATCTTTCCTCACAAGAAGGGACTGGAAAGTGGCAGAACCTGTCTAATGAGGTTCGATAAAAAGGTAATCGTTTAGAAGCAGCCACCCCACTGTCTCCTTCAAGGTGGTGTTACACATTTTATCAGAGAGTTATTAATTAAAATCTCGCGCGCGCAAATTTACTCTCTCGCTAAAGACACACAGAGCTTAAAGGAGCCAAGTTAAGTCATGGAACCAGCTTACAGGTGGCATATCTCATTCACCAAAATACAGATTGTCCTCAACTTATGACCACAGTTGAGCCAAAATTTCTGTTAATAAGTGAGACATTTATTGAGTGAGTTTTGCCCCATTTTACAGCCTTTCTTGTGAGTTGTTAAAGGAATCACTGTAGCTTCCCCTTTCATTTTGCAGGTCAGAAGGTTGCAAAAGTGATCACATGACCCTGCGACATAGCAACTGTCATAAATATGAGCCATTTGCCAACTGTGTGAATTTTGATCACTTGACTCTAGGGATGCTGCAATGGTCACAGTCGTAAGTCACTTTTTTCAATGCATTGTAACTTCAGTCATTAAGAGAACTGTTTTAGTGTATTTTATGCACCTTCTTAAACTCTAGTGAACCCCAGCTGCCTTCACAAAGTGTTCTCCTGGTCATCTCACTACAGTCTGTCAATTGTGTCTAATGGAACAAATATGCTATGAACTGAATATTCTCCTGGTTTCTAGGCCAGCTCCTTAACTGCTACATCAAACTGGCTCTAATAACTAATCATAAAGAATTAATTACAATATATCCCATCATCAAGGAATGTGCCATCTACTCCAAGAGAAATAAAATTTCATTATCTGCTGACTTCTATGAGGCAGGTTATAAAGCACTTGAGATGAGAACATGGTTTACCACAGGGGCCCTGAATTCCTGAATCCTGCAATGAGATCTAGGAGCTTAGGTTAGGATCACCTTTTGTGATTACCTTTTTCAACCTCCTGACAAGCAAAGTCAAGTTAGATTCACTTAACAACCATGCTACTAACTTACCAACAGTGATTCACTTAACAACTGTGGCAAGAGAGGTAATAAAATAGGACAAAACTCATTTAACAAGCTGTTTTGCTTGAAAATTGTGGTTGTAAGTTGAGGACTACCTGCCACTAAGCTTGCTTTGTAACTTGTTGCTGTGGTCAATGATGGATAAAACTCTTTTTAAAATATCTTTGTAGGTGCCAGCATCTTAGTTTTTCAAACATTTCAGACATCGCTGCTTTCCCCCTCGCTCGCATAAGAACTAATGTGAAAATAGTATATTATTAAAAATGTTTATCAAAAAAGAAAAATTTAAAAAACCATGAGATTTTTTTTGTGGGGGGGGGGTGGAGTTTGAAGGAACTTATTTAAAATACCCAGCTCTGGATTGTGTTTATGAACAACTGTGGTGTAAGAATAATTCAAATTGGCTGAGTGGAGTCAATGAATCACTTGCTAGGAATTTTATACATGCTTTGCCCTGACAAAAGCTTTCTGCTGAATAACTTAGTACCACCCAAACCTTGGGGAAAGCAAAGTTGATAAACAGTTAGAAACATTGTGTTTCTGGCTTTAGGGATGCTGGAAATTCTGATTCCTGACTATTGATTTTATGGATAGGACTCAGGAGTCCCCCAGTCAACAACATCTGGAGTTCTTCTGATTTTATGCTCCTCTGATACCTTTCCGTCTTGACTGTTCCTGGTGTTGTGACCAAGGCCCAAATAGTGATTACTAAACACAATTCATCCTCAACAACTTATTTTATTAAAACAGCTGAGAATTAATTCATTTTCAGCTTAGTCCAAAACAAAATTCTTAATAACCAGTCCCTCTGCTTTATCACCAACCTTTTATGTCTTTGGCAACCTGCCAAAGGCTTTTCTTGGCAAAAACCCCACAAAGTTCAAGAGACGCTGACAAGAAGCACAGAAATCAACGTTGCTTTTCTACAAAGTATCCAATGGCTCATTGCTGCTCTTTTAAGCCTTATCGGAGTGGCCAATCACCTTCTGGCCTTACTCCTGAGTTGTCCTTTTTTCTTCAGCTGCTCTTGCCTTCTGGCAGCTCTTCGCATGTGTGCATTAGGAACAGGCTCCTCCTGTTCCTCTGCCTCACTGCCATCCGCCTCTGGAGGCTCCGGAATCCGTGCCTCGCTCCCAGATGGCCCTGGTCCCATCTCTGCTTCCGATGCAGAGCCCTTGTCCCTGACTCCAGGACTGTCCCATTGTCCTCCCCAGCCTCCTCACTGACTGACTCCATTGCCAGGTCCGCGGGCTGCTGGCGGACCACAACACCTGGTACATATGTGCAGTTCTTCCATCATCCTTTATGAATGAATTGTTTTTTTGAAAATGAACATAGTAAAGAAGTCATAAGAAAAAAAAGGTTTTTAAAGGACAATGAGAAACATTTTTGTAAATAACCGAGACTGTGGCAGACTTCTTGCACAATAAAAGCCTCATTTGGAGGCATCCCTAGAAATAGAAACTGTTTATTAAGAGAATATTTTCAGCCTAGCAATTTCCAGTATCTGTGGAATCACTGTAGCAATGAATCAACCACACAAATAAACATTATTTTCATAGAGACAGCAGGATGACCACTAGTATGGAAAATACCCATAGACACAAACTCTTTGGACTAAATCTTGCCTCCAAAATAAACTTTCTACAACTTGAATGCATTTGCCAGGCAACATCAGATTGCCCTACCCCAATGGCAATTTGGGGAATAGGGTACTAACATGGGCTTAGAGAAGTCTTATAAATATAATTAAATTGTTAACTGATCTCAGAAAATTGACAGCTATTTGCAGACCCATCGAGCAAAAGGAGGAATCTATTATATTGGTTTGAGTTCCATTTATCAACATTCAGCCAGGGTAGAGGCTGTATGTTTAGTGTTAATTGGGTATCTGTTTTATACACCTTTTTTTCTTTTTTACCCAGTGTAGTTAATTTTTTTCCCTGTCTTCTTTATAGTTCTTATTCTTTGCTATTGTCATTTTTATTTATATTTTGTATTTTGCCCTATCTTTTGGAATCAATAAAAAAATTCATAAAAATTGTTAACTGGCCTCTGACTGTAAGTGACTAAATACACAAATAAATATGAACAGCTTTAAATATTTACATATATACATGTTTTAAATTTGGCCATACCTATAATAAGTTTTTTAATTATTGTTTTATCTTTATATTGTCATTGTTTTATTGTGGCTGTGAACTGCCTGAGTCCTTCGGGAGAAGGGCGGTATAAAAATCCAATAAATACTAATACTAATATTTGAAAATAATGAGAAAAAACAACAACCTTTATTTGGTATTGTTCCCTTTCTGGTATACTGAAAATCCAAAATGGATTTGGAGCAATTTAGTGCCTGAAATGCTGTGATTGTGAAGCTTTCAGAGATCACATCAACAGAATTTTCCAATAAAATTAAATTGTTAAGCCATGGAAACATAATTTCCTACAATGTTTTAATGGGAAACAAAAGAATACAAACCAGAAGATCATTAAAGAGAGATTTAACATAGAACTAAGAAGAAATTTCCCAACATGGAGAACAATTAATCAGTGGAACGGCTTGCCTTCAGAAGTTGTAGGAGCTCCAACACTGGAGGTTTTTAAGAAGAGATTGTTCTGAAATGGTATAGGGTTTCCTGCCATAGGCAGGGGGTTGAACTAGAAGACCTACAAGGTGCCTTCTTAATCCTATTATTCTATGTTCTATATATGTGTTTTACACATCGAAACACATAAAACAACAATTATGACAGCAACAGTTCTTCCTCCAAAATCCCAACCCCTCTCAGATTGATCCGAGGCTGCTGAATACTGTGCGACCACCACTCTTATGTATACAATGTGGATTCCAGGCAGGTGAACTGTATTCGAGAATTGGTCTGGCAAAAGTTTTGTATGCCCTAGTTAACAATACAATGTTACCGGAGAAGAAGCTTCGCACAATTAGGTTAACAATTCTTAATGCCTTTTTGGCAATGCTGTTACAGTGAGCTCTGGGGCTTAGATCATTTGAGATGAGTACTCCTAGGTCCTACGAGGTCATGAGTACTCCTAGGTCTACGAGGTCATTTCCGCCCAACTTGTATTTGGTGTTCTGATTTTTACTGCCAATGTGTAGGACAGAACATTATACTGGACATTCAGGAGCCCTGGGAGAAATGCCTCTCCTATCATAATCCTAATCTAGCCCAGATTGTTCTCATGCCACCCATAATCACCCATATTTTGGGTGATTTCATCCATACCTATCGGACAGATCGCTAACTTTCTGACATCAGCTGGAAAAACAGCTGTAAAAAAAGTCACAAAAACTTACTGAACAGACTGGCCGGAACATCTTGGGGTCCTGATGCTAACACCCTACCAATAACAGCTTTGGCTCCGGTTTATTCACAGCTGAATATTCTGCCGGATGTGTGGCTTAACAATGCCCACACCCAAATGGTCAATGTCCTACTCCGTCAGACAATGCATATCATCTCTGGCACATTGCATCACATTCCTGTGATATTAGTACTCAACAACATCATACTGCCCCACATTAGAAGATAGCAAGCTCTCGCTCAGCTATCATCAAGGATGCTGAACAAGAAGGCCTTCCATATTCACCAGAATAATGCACAGTCCATCACAAGATTGAAATCGCATTGGCCAGCATGAAAAACAGCAGTTTCCTTAGTGTTCACCTCTACCCAGTTTAACCCCTGAGAATGCCGGGAGGGAGGTATTTTGTTGCGGCCTGACCATTAAGTGATAACTCTACCAAACCACCTGGTTTTAATCTGCCTCGCTCTGTCTGGACGAAATAGAATAGAATAGAATAGAATAGAATTTTTATTGGCCAAGTGTGATTGGACACACAAGGAATTTGTCTTGGTGCATATGCTCTCAGTGTACATAAAAGAAAAGATACGTTCATCAAGGTACAACATTTACAACACAATTGATGGTCAATATATCAATATAAATCATAAGGATTGCCAAACTGAGCCAAATTAGATGTGATACTGGAAGAAATGCTTCTGCCTTGTTCAATGGGGCTGGAAAGATTCCTCTTGTTGAGACTGGTGCTGATACACAAACTATTAAGCATAATGTGCAAGACTGCCAACAACATGCGTTCTCTGGTTCCTTAGAAGATCTGCATGAAGCAATACCAGAGGCGATCGCCTGGATAGCTGAACTATTAATAGAGCCTGCCCATTGCATTCATATATCATAATGATTATAAAAATGGGTCAATCACGTGACTGACCCAATTTTTGACCTCTTCTGCAAGAGTCATTAAGCAAATCACTGCAGTTATTAAGCAAGCAATGGTTTGCTATGGACACAGTTTTGCTGAAAACTGGAAGTAAATACCTGTTTTTGGCAAATGTAGTCTTGTGACTGCAGACTGTTGCAAATAACCATAAAGGCAGACATGTTGGCAAGTGTCCAAAGTTCAGTCACGCAGCCCATCGGAACTTCAAATCCTGGTCTATGTGCTCTTTTTTGGGTCAGTCGTAACTTCAAATAGTTGCTAAGCAACTGGTTGTAAGTTGAGGACTGCCTGTATTGTAGATTTCTAGACATTCCAAAGAATATGGACAATATGAATATGTAGCATACCATGTTGCCAAAGATACCAGAAGCTCAGAAATAATTCTGAGATATATGCAACCCAACTATCTAGAGCTGGTGTCATATCATCATCAGTAAAAGGTAAAGGTAAAGGTTCCCTTCGCACATATGTGCTAGTCGTTCCCGACTCTAGGGGGCGGTGTTCATCTCCGTTTCAAAGCTGAAGAGCCAGCGCTGTCCGAAGATGTCTCCGTGGTCATGTGGCCGGCATGACTAAATGCCAAAGGTGCATGGAACGCTGTTACCTTCCCACCAAAGGTGGTCCCTATTTTTCTACTTGCATTTTTTATGTGCTTTCGAAGTGCTAAGTTGGCAGAAGCTGGGACAAGCAACGGGAGCTCACCCCATTACACGGCACTAGGGATTTGAACCGCTGAACTACAGACCTTTTGATCGACAAGCTCAGCATCTTAGCCATTGAGCCACTACCTCCCTTCTCATCATCAGTAGCTGCTCCTAATTTGCTACATGATCAATAGGTGTAATATGCTTGGTAGAAATTGCCGCTCTGACCACTTCTAACACATAAAAATTCCGAATCGATGAAATATATTAAAAATGTGAGATTCCCCCCTACCCCAAGTTCTTTCTCTTCTAAGAGGACCTGCAATTTGAGAACCTAATTTAATTCATACAGATATTGCTCAAAGTAACACATTCTGCAAACAGTGAATTGGTTTGGGAAGAGGTTTATCACCTTAAAGTATCTCTTGAGTTACCACAGTGGATGATCTGTTAATTCAAAAGTGAAGGATCAAATGTGAAAAGTATATGGTTACATAAGTCTCACCTATTTCACTGAGATGTTCATATCGTATTATGCAATTTCTGAATTAAATCTGAGTAGTCTCCTCAAGGCTGGAGGACAAATCTTATGATGCGGTAATCTAAGGTAATCCTGCTGTTTTGTTTTTTTTTTGCTGTGGCTGGCTGAGAATAATCCTATCTTAGCACATGAGCTTTAACTTATTATTTGGCAATTATGAGACACCGTGTACGTGAATAAATACTTCGAAAACAATGACTAAACCTAGATCATGACGTGTTTCAAAGGTGACATGCCACTATTCTCCAACAACGACAACTATTCTCAAAAATTGAAGTTCTTGTCAATTTTCAGAGGCTGCAAGAGAATGGGATGATCTCTTGCGCAGCCTTCAAGCCCTCTGAAAATTAGTTTGTTTTACCCGTATTTCATTTTTGTAATTATTTGACATTTCTTTATATAATACATAGCCCCATACATGATTGGACTGTATTTTTAAAAATAAATATGTAAAGAATTGCTCCTCGTTGGGGTGGGGCTGACACACCAGCTGAATCAAATTGGGATTTTCCGAATTTTTGATATGCTATTACTGTCCTAGATACTTTAACTCTACGTGTGAATCAGCCCTTTAACATTTTCACGATATACTGTATCATTTATGACTTATAGCTGCCTTGTTTCATAGAACAAGAGCAACTTTTTCCAATGTTGGAAAAAACCCACACATTTTTCCTGTTAATAATTACATGTTTCCATACAGAGGCATTATAGAATTTTGCCTAGAGAATTTATGAGTAAAGCAATTAGGATAAAACTACCGTTGACATCTGATATAAATAGTTGCAACTACTTTTTTTTTTACTGAGTTGTTATTAAGTTGATACATTTCTTAACTCACTTAGATCCTAAATATTTTGAAATCCATCTCAGAAAGCCTTTAAGTAATGCATTCTTTAAATAAGTGTGTGGTGTTTATCACACATGCAACCAAGAAAGAATGCAATAAACAATATGCTATTTTTTTTATTATGGGTGGGTTTTTTATCTTTTGGTAGAATTTAGCTATTACAACCTGGTTCACATTAAAAGAGCATGTTCTTAATGTGATATTTGAACCAACAGCAGGTATTAGTATCTGCTAGAGAGAGGGAGAGAGAAGGGAGACAAGAAAGAAAAGAAAAGAAAAGAAAAGAAAGAAGGAAGGAAGGAAGGAGGAAGGAAGGAAGGAAGGAAGATAGAAAGGAAGGAAGAAAAAAGAAAGAAGGAAGGAAAGAAGATGGGAAGGGAGACAGAAAGAAGAAAGAAAGAAAGAAAGAAAGAAAGAAAGAAAGAAAGAAAGAAAGAGGGAGGAAGGGATGGGGAAAGAAAGGGAGGGAAGGGTGAAAGAAAGAGAAAGAAAGAGGGGAGGAAGGAAGGAAGAAAAAAGGGAGGGAGGGAGAAAGGGAGAAAGAAAGAAAGAGAGAGGTGGGTGGGAAGGAGAAAGAAAGAAAGAAAGAGGGAGGGATTGGAGAAAGAAAGGGAGGGAAGGGTGAAAGAAAGAGAAAGAAAGGGAAGGAAGGAAGGAAGGAAGAGAGGGAAGGGAGAAAGAAAGAAAGAAAGAAAGAAAGAGAGAGGGTGGGAAGGGAGAAAGAAAGAAAAAAAAGAAAGAGAAAGAAAGAGGGAGGGAGGGAGGGAAGGGAAGGGAAGGGAGAAAGAAAGGCAGGAAAGGGAAAGGGAATGATATATGGATGGATGGATGGATGGATGGATGAATAGAGGGAGGGAGGGAGGGAGGGAGGGAGAGAAAAAGGAGAGGAAGGAAGGACCACAAACCCTGGCACTAGACACAGCTTCAGAGGATGCTTTGAAACAGCACAGCAATCTAGGGCTGGAAGGTACCTCAGAGGTCATCTAGTCCAACCCCATGCTCCAGCAGGAGAACTTATATCATCTTAGATATTTTGGTGCCTCTAACAAAGAGGGGAAATTCCCAGAAAAGGGAAGGAGTTTACTAGGCAAGGCTACCATGCAGAGGAAAGCAGAGAGTCCTCGACTTATGACAACAATTGAGCCCAAAATTTTGGTTGCAAAGACAGGCAGGGACTCAACGTTATTTAATGCTTCTTCAGTTGCCACATTTTCTCTGGAATATAACTCAGAGTAGTGCTGCACCCAGCGTGCCATCTGCTGTGCTCGGTCCTGGATAACCTCACCTGTAGCAGACTTCAGAGGGGCAGATTTCTTCTGTGTTGGACCTAAGGCCTGATTGATGCCATCATAAATCCCCTTGGTGTTGCCTGTGTCAGCTGCTATCTGGATCCGAGAGCAAAGCTGCAGCCAATAATCGTTAGCACATCTCCTGGCGGTCTGTTGGACTTTGCTATGAGCAGCTCGCAGAACCTGTAGGTTGCGCTCACTGGAATAGGCTTTATACGCAATTAGAGCTCTCCTTTTTTCCTTGATGGCTGGCGTCAACCTCTCCGAATGGGCTTCAAACCAATCTGCTGTCTTTCTGATCTCCTTACCGAATACTAACAAGGTGGTGTTATAAACAGCATTCTTGAAATAATCCCATCGTTCAGATGCATTTACTTCAGCTGGGCCCGGGAAAGTTTCCTTGAGTGCTTGTGCAAATTCCTCCACTTTGCCCTGATTGCGGGTCTTGTTGATGTCAATTTGTCGTCTTCCTTCCTTTTTTGAGTGATGCAATCTCTTTGTTTGCCGTTTTATTTTGCCGCACACCAAGGAGTGGTCTGTATCGCAATCAGCACCCTGATAACTGTTGTGTGATTGTATTATTGGGGAGGTTGGAGCGCCTAGTAAGAATCAAGTCAAGCTGGTGCCAATGCTTCGATCTTGGATGTCTCCAAGAGACTCTGTGTTGAGGCTTTGTTTTAAAGTATGTATTGCTAACACAAAAACCATAGTAGCAGCAAAACTCTAGCAGGCATTGGCCATTTTTGTTCATCTTCCCGATGCTGAACTGAGCTAAACAAGTGGGCCAAGAACTATAATCAGCTCCAACTCAATCACCAAGCATAAACAGTGGTTCTTTCTCAGGGATTTTCTTGATAGTAGCAGCCAGATTGTCATAGACTTTGTCTTTCGATTCTACTGAAGATGATAATATTGGTGCATATGCACTAATAAGAGTAACCAGCCCTGCTGACAAGTGGAGCTGCAAGGACAGAATTCTTTCACTTCCTACAGCAGGTTGAGTAATAGATCCTAGTAGGGTGTTTCTGATCGCAAAGCCAACCCCATATTCCCTAGACTCGTTTGATGGTTTTCCCTGCCAGAAGTACAAGAAGTTTCTCTCCTTAACAGATCCCGAGTCTAACAGACTTGTCTCTTGAAGGCAATGACGTCCATCTGCAGTCTGCTCAACTGCATGTCAATGGCAGCTGTCTTACGTACGTCATCTATCTCTTGTAAATTGTCAGAAAGGCTGGAGGTCATTGTCCGAACATTCCAGGTGCCCAGCTTTAGGGCTAAAGTTTTCTTATGTTTGTTGCATGGTGCAAAATTATTGATCTGCTTGTCAGCTTTGACCCTAAACCCCATGCACCCTGTGAGATTAACGAACCATGGTGGGGCAGCACCTTACTGGCTGGGGGCTGCCCAGCTTAAGGTAGGTGGTAGCTGCCCAATGAGGTACAATGACCTCTCCCACTGACAAAAGTGGCCCCTGGCATCATGCTCTACACCAATCAAGCAAAGACTTATAACCGGTAACTGCCACTTCCCATGTTGTTTGAATGCTGTATGCAAAGCTGGAGTGTCCTCTCCAGAGCATAAGGCCTGGGTAAATTAATATGGAGGATAGACAGTTACCTAAGCAACAGATCCCCCCTCTCCATGTTGCTGAAATAGTCCAAAGGAATGGCAAAGCTGATACAATTAGTTCCAGCTGTGTTGCAGGACTTACCAGAATGTGATTATACATAGTCACAAATTGCTTCCGGGACTCTGGCTCCGGATTTTGCCTTGAAGTTGACTCCTGAAGCCTTTTCCAGTAGTAGATATAGCCACAAGGCAGTGGAGGTTTGTAATCAGAATTTCCCTTCTCCTAGAAGATGGTTCTGCCATTTTATCTGCCGTTGGGGCATAAAGCCCTCTTCCGCCTTCAAAACAGTTGTACATCTTCTCCTGTAACCCTGGAAAGGGGCTCTTACGAGGTGTTACCAAGCCGGGCCAGCTGGACCAAGGGTTTTTTAGAGAGGTATTACTCCTCTAGAACTCCTCCACACTCCAGGACTCCTGCTCCAGGTTTTGCCTCAAGGTTGACTCCTGATGACTTTTCCATAGATGGGTACAGCCACAAGGCAGTGGAGGTTTGAGATCGGAGTTTTCCTTCTCCTACGTGAGTTGCTTTCCAAGGCTGACGAACACCATCTAACCAGTTTTTCCCAAGCACACAGCTAACAAGACTTCCCACTTACACTCAATCAAACAGCCACTCTCCCCTCCCCCTAGAAACAAGCAGATTTCAGTTGCACAGTCACTAAGTGAATCTGGCTTCCCCAAATCTCCATTGCTAAGAGAGACAGCTGTTCAGTGAGCTTTCACCCACTTTAGGACCTTTACGACCTTTACGACCTCCACAGCTGTTAAATGGATTGTTGTTTAAGTCAGCCAGACGATGGTTAAGCGAAGCTGGCTCCCCCAGTGACTTTGCTTGTCAGACGGTCACAAAAGGGAGATCATGTCATGTGACCCCAAGATGCTGCGACCGTCATAAATGCGAGTCAGTTGCTATGCATCCAACTGTAAATCACATGACCACTGGGATACTGCAATGGTCATAAGTGTGAAAAATGGTCAACAGTGAGTGGCATTGCAACTTTGAACGGTCACTATATGATAGGGTTGTAAGTTGAGGACTACCTGTACTGTTTTCCAATTTGACAGCAATCCATGGCGAGCCTTCACCAATGTCGTATGTCCGTATATAGGCTTGAGGACACAGGCTTGAGGCCTGAAAAGAAATTCCTTTGTAGCACCATTTTTTATGCCTGGGGCATTTACATTGCTCTGGCTTTGATTTGGCTTCACATGTCAGTGTTGGGGTAGTAGTTTGAGTTACATGGAATGATGGAGACTGATTGAAGACCAGAAGAAAATCCTTTGTAGGTGTGGATAATTAGGAGGGAATCTGGCGTCTTAAGTTCTCTTGAAGTGCTATTCTAACTGTTTAGATGCAGCGTTTGTTTCTTCAGAAAACAGGTTAAGCATAAAAGGGAGGTAAATCAAAGCCAGAGTAATGTAAATGCCCCAGGCAACAAAAAAAAAGATGCTACAAAGGAATTTCTTTTCAGTCCTCAAGCTTCCCCCATTGCATGCAGCTCAAAGTCTTCCATAGGAACCTCAATTTGCATATATTGATATCAAGATATATGCAGGAAATGGAAACTTTGAGGGTGGAGAGATAAAACAGCCCTGCTTTTCAGATGAAGAAAATAATCAAATAAACTAATATTTTGCTCTCTCCCCACCCCACACCTGATCCTGAAGTTGGGGTGCTGCTCCCCCCACCCCCTGCCATCTTAAGTACGGACATACAACCTCGGTGAAGGCTGGCCATGATGGTCGTAAGTCAAGGATTGCCATCAAATTGGAAAACAGTACAGATAGTCCTCAACTTATGACTGTATTATATAGTGACCTTTAAAAGTTGCAATGCCACTGTTGACCATTTTTTACACTTATGACCATTGAAGTATCCCAATGGTCACGTGATTTACAGCTGGATGCTTAGCAGCTTACTGGCATTTACTCACAGCGTCCTGGGGTCATGTGACATGATCTCCCTTTTGCGACCATCTGACAATTAAAGTCACTGGGGGAGCCAGTTTCACTTAACCATCGTCTGACTGACTTAAAAGAACTCAAAGGCTGAAGCCCTGAAGAAAGCGAGGAGCAGGAACAAACACAGGTGGAGGAAAAGAAAGGCAAAATGTGAAGGAAAGGTAAGGACTAAACGGGAGACATCCCAGGGGATAAGGGATATCCACCTGAGATCCAGCCCTAAGTAAAAGGCAAATAAAGGCAAAGACCAGACAGGAGACATCCCAGAGGATAAGAGGAATTCATCTGAGATCCGGCTTTAAAATGGGAAACTGTTAGCAAAAAGGCATTCAGTCGAGGGGCGACAGAGTTGTCAAAAAGGAAGCTGCCCAAAGATGTGCCAGTGTGTTGTATTTTGGCTAATTTTGATATATTAGGAGGATTGGATATAGGGATCAAAGGCAGCATTTCTCATTATTGTATGTCTGTCTGGCCTCAACATTCCAAAATCACAATCCAGGTGATTTTTGGCCATTTTAGGGACCTCATAATATGGGACATATTGAGCAACTAAAAGCAATACTGCAGAAACAAGATACAATATTTGGGTTTATTTGTGAAACTTGTTAATAGTCCATTTCTGTTAGAGGAGTGCGGAGGTAATGTATATGTGTTTCTATGTTGTGTCATTTCCAAGACTTGGGAGGAACAAGACCCTCTAATAACAATAAACAAAAAGGCCTTATTATTATTTATTTTTATTATTACTTTTATTATTTAAAAAAAAGGATTTGGAAAAATGGAGCTCATTGGCATGTTGAAAGCTCCCTAAAATAATGATGATAATGATTGGTTTGCCTGGAGAAAGTATGAAAGGAAATATTTGCATGTGGATTTTTTTTTATGCAAGCAGTTTGAATGGAGGATAAATGTGTAAGTACGCTGATGTGTAAATGCCTGTGTGTGTTTACTCCCTATCCTCAGACTGTGAAAGGGGTTAATTATTTTTATTCCCTTTCTTATAAAGAAACACAGTGCTCTTCCAGTTATATTGGAGGACTGCCAGACTGGTCTGCCACCCCCTACTTACTCATGGAATGGTATGCCCCAGACAAGGAGATCCCAGAAAAGGAGGGAGGCTGACGAACAACATAATCAACATAATCAAAGAGTGAGTGACTCTTCTGAATTGAAACCGGAGATGCAGGCTCCACTCAGAGAAAATATAGTCCTAGGAGGTGGAAATAGATTCTGCCGAGGGCTAGTTTACTACTTAGTTTACTACTTAGTAGTTTACTACTATTTTCTACTTCAGACCTTTATAACTGGAAGCAACATAATCCCAGTTATAGGGAAGACCCAGAAAAAATGCACTCTCTTTTCTTATCTATTATAAGGACACATAACCAGCGGTGGGATTCAGCCAGTTCGCACCACTTTGGGAGAACCGGTTGTTAACTTTCTGAGCAGTTTGGCAAACTGGTTGTTGGAAGAAATCATTAGGGCAGAGAACCGGTTGTTAAATTACTTGAATCCCACCACTGCACATAACCCCACTTGGGCAGACATTCAGACATAGAGGGATGTCCTTTTAAAAGCAAAGGAACAGAGACTGATGAAGGGGGACAATGGAGCGGCAGTTTAAAAAAAAAAAAGAAAGAGCATGAGAAAGACAACCGCTGGGAATTCCCCCTCACGAAGCCAGAACGGGATCTGGATGATGGTGGGGACTATATGAGGCTACAGAATTCTCAATCTTTAGTCTTGTATGGAATCCAAAATGGGGTTCCCAAAATTAAGAATCTTGCAAAAGTATATGAAATAAGGCAAAAGAAAGATGAGAGTCCTGAGGACTTTTCTCGAAAGAATATGCTAGGCTTTCAGGCAATACATACTGATTTAGATCCTGAAGCCTCAGACAATCAGAAAACGATAAATATGATTTTTATAGGGCAGTCAGCAGAGGATATTAGAAGAAAGTTACAGAAAGTAGAAGGAGGTCCATGGAAAGACATTTCAGAAATGGTTGAGATAGCTGATCAAGTTTTTTACTAACAGAGGGTAAGAAGAAAATAAGAAAGAAATTCAGAAGGCTCACTGAAACACTATCTTTCCAGCACAGGGGTCTCCAATCTTGGCAACTTTAAGCCTGGCAGACTTCAACTTCCAGCAAAGCTGGCTGGGGAATTCTGAAAGTTGAAGTCTGCCAGGCTTAAAGTTGCCAAGGTTGTGTGTCAATGCAGAAAGGAAGGATATTGGAAGAGTAATGCCTGATGTCTATAGCCATGCAAGCAGAAAAAGAATGAAGAGCCAGGAGCAGGGAGCTATTGCTCCCCCAACCCCTGGTGGAAGTCCAAATTGGGGGATCTAAACATAAGATGTTAATAGGTACAGGAACCAGTAGATCTGTCCTTAACAGACCTGTTGCTCCTCGGACTACCGATGAGATACCTTTCGTTAGGGCTTCAGGAAAGGCTATAATGTGCCTGAAACAACAAAACTGCACAGCAGGAGGTTAAAAACTTACGGTTATGGCATATCTGCAGGACAGTGAAGACTGTTAGTGTAAGGAGGGAAGCAATCTATTAAAGCCCTCTGTTAACAGAAAACAACTGGAATTTTTGGGGATGGCTGGTTTTTGTAGAATTTGGATTCTTAATTTTTGATTAATTGTCAAGCCCTTTATGACTGTTAAAGGGGGGGGGATGGGAAAATATTTAAATGAATTAGATAATTCAAACAAACATTCACACAAATAGAGAGAGAGCTTATGGGAGCACCGGCACTAGCCCCGGTGGCACCGACCCCACTACACCTTTTATTCTATTTGTACACGAATGGGAAGGCATTGCAATGAAAGTTCTCACCCAGAAATTAGGCTCATGGCAAAGACCTGTGGCATTGGGATGGCTTGTGAACAGTGGCAGCAGTGGCAGCAATAGCCCTGCTAGTTGAAGAAGCTCAACGGTTAACACTATCACTTTATCTCATAGTAAAGGTCCCAAACGGGGTTCAAGATATTATGGAAGTAAAGGGAGCATTTTTGAAGATTGGGAGGGCCGCCAAGCCAAGTATCAGTCCCTCTTGCATTATTGAGGCTCTGGTCCCTCAATAATGTCATGCATTGTATACAGTAGTGGAGGAAATCCTAGCTAATGTGCACAGTCACCCACGCACTCGTGACGTCTCGCCTGGATTACTGCAATGCTCTCTACATGGGGCTCCCCTTGAAGGGCATCCGGAGGCTGCAGTTAGTCCAGAATGCGGCTGCGCGGGTGATAGAGGGAGCCCCTCGTGGCTCCCGTATAACACCCATCCTGCGCAGACTGCACTGGCTGCCTGTGGCCTTCCGGGTGCGCTTCAAGGTTTTGGTGACCACCTTTAAAGCGCTCCATGGCATAGGGCCGGGTTATCTACGGGACCGCCTGCTGCTACCGAATACCTCTCACCGACCCGTGCGCTCTCACAGAGAGGGACTCCTCAGGGTGCCGTCAGCGAGGCAATGTCGTCTGGCGACGCCCAGGGGAAGGGCCTTCTCTGTGGGGGCTCCCACCCTCTGGAATGAACTGCCCCCAGGACTTCGTCAGCTTCCGGACCTTCGGACCTTCCGCCGCGAGCTTAAAACATATCTATTTAATTGCGCAGGACTGAGTTAGATTTTAGTTTTTGGGTTTTATCTTGGGTTTTAATTTTTATATTTTTAATTAAGGCTTTTGAATAAGTTTTTTAATTGTTTTTAGAATTGTATTTATTGTATTTCTTGCTTTTAAATGCCTGTAAACCGCCCTGAGTCCTTTGGGAGATAGGGCGGTATATAAATATAAACAATAAATAAATAAATAAATAATGAGACTGGAGAGTTTTTTTATTGCTGCAGCAAAAGAACAAGAAGCCATTCGGAAAAAGACAGTTCACAATGGCTCTAGATATGGTATTGGCATCCTAAGGAGGTATGTGTGCACTACTTGGACAAGAATGCTGTGTGCATATTCTGGACAAATCGGAGGAATTCCACAGCCAAATTACACACACTGCAAAGATAGCTGTAAATTTTGTCATAAAGTAGAATAAAAATATCAGAATGAAGTCTAAAAAAGTGAATGTAAAATGTTTTGCTTAGGTAATAGAAGTCAGGCGTAGAATAGGCAACAGAGCTTATAAAGAAAATTTGTTTATTTCATTATCCCCTCACCCCTGGATGAATGGAAAGGCTGGTGGCATTTGCTGACAGGATGGTTGTCTGATTTCAACTGGTTAAGAACCTAATAATGACCCTGTCAGGCATAGTCGTTGTTCTCTTAATCACCTGTTCTGCATTACAATGCCTTCTGCTTTGCCTTTCCACCTTAGTAAGCAAACTATGGGGAATCTCCCAGTTCACCCATGATGTTAAGTGAATCTTGGAAAATAAAATTGGCTTAGGGCCTGGGTACTTACGGGACCGCCTGCTGTTACCACATGCCTCCCACCGACCCGTACGCTCTCACAGAGAGGGACTTCTCAGGGTGCCGTCCGCCAAGCAATGTCGGCTGGCGGCCCCCAGGGGAAGGTCCTTCTCTGTGGGGGCTCCCACACTCTGGAACGAACTTCCCCCGGGTTTACGCCAAATACCTGACCTTCGGACCTTTCGCCGCGAACTGAAGACACATCTTTTCATTCGCGCGGGGCTGGCTTAAATTTTATGGATTTTATAGTTTTTATCATTAATTTTAAATGGGGTTTTAGTTTCTATATATTCTAAATTTTTAGGCAAATTATAATAAGTTTTTTAATCTTGTATTTTATATAATATTGTCTTGTCTTTTTTTATTTGCCTGTACACTGCCCTGAATCCTTCGGGAGAAGGGCGGTATAAAAATCAAATAAATAAATAAAATAAAAATAAAAAAAATAAATCATTTTCAGATTTAAAGGGTGGGGGATGATGTTAAATGTTAAATGATGATGTTAAAGTAAAGCAAAGTCATGGCACACACTTGAAAGTAAATCGGGAAGCCTGTAATTGTGGAGTCTGTCTGGCAAGAACAAAGACTCCTTATTCACAAGAAATAAATAATAAAAGTTGACTTTGTATATAATATACAAATGGATGAAGACTATTGCTTAACACAATGTAAGCCGCCCTGAGTCTTCGGAGAAGGGCGGGATATAAATTCAAAAAAATAAATAAATATGCACATGTAAAGCTTGTGACAATTCTGGGTAGTTAGAAAGCTGATAAAAGCAACGAATTAGGGCAATTTGCAGATAGGGCAATTTACAGATCTCTGCTAAAAGTTAGGAATAGAGATTCCTGCAGCAAATAAAACGTGTATTAGATAACTCCTGAGGCATTCATTAGCCGAGGCTTAGGAATAGGAACAGCTAGAGACCAATAGAACAAATTGTAAAATTATTTTTGTTGTTAGTTGCGAGGTCGTTTCTGACCTATCGCCTTCCTGTCCTCTACCATCCTCTGGAGTCCATTTAAGCTCACGCCGACTGCTTCAGTGACTCCATCCAGCCACCTCGTTCTCTGTTGTCCCATTCTTCTTTTGCTCTCAATCTTTCCCAGCATTAAGCTCTTCTCCAGTGAGTCCTTCTTTCTCATTAGGTGGCCAAAGTATTTCAGTTTCATCTTCAGGATCTGGCCTTCTAAAGAGCAGTCAGGGTTGATCTCCTCTAGGACTGACTTGTTCGTTCGCCTTGCAGTCCAAGGGACTCGCAGGAGTCTTCTCCAGCACCAGAGTTCAAAGGCCTCGATTCTTTGGCGCTCAGACTGTTTTATGGTCCAACCTTCACAGCCATACATTGCAACTGGGAAAACCATAGCTTTGACTATATGCACTTTTGTTGGCAGGGTGATGTCTCTGCTTTTTAGTATGCTGTCTAGATTTGCCATAGCTTTCCTCCCCAGGAGCAAGCGTCTTTTAATTTTTTGGATGTAGTCCCCATCTGCGGGGATCTTGGAGCCCAGAAAAACAAAATCTGTCACTACCGCCATTTATTATTATTATTATTTACTTTATTCATTAAATATGAAACTCAGTCAACTGAACATTCAAAAAGGCATCACAAATTTATTTTTTATTTTATTTATTTATTTTATTTGATTTTTATACCGCCCTTCTCCCGAAGGACTCAGGGCGGTGTACAGGCAAGATAAAACCAACAATACAAATATACAAGTTAAAATACCTTTAAAAAACTTATTTAAAATTAGCCTGAAGTTAAAAATTACCATCAATTAAAACCCCATTTAAAATTGCTAAAATTCACTTTTAAAATCCAATTAAGCCAGCCCCGCGCGAATAAAAAGATGTGTCTTCAGTTCGCGACGGAATGTCCGAAGGTCAGGTATTTGACGTAAACCCGGGGGAAGCTCGTTCCAGAGTGTGGGAGCCCCCACGGAGAAGGCCCTTCCCCTGGGGGCCGCCAGCCGACATTGTTTGGCGGACGGCACCCTGAGAAGTCCCTCTCTATGGGAGCGTACGGGTCGGTGGGAGGCATGTGGTAACAGCAGGCGGTCCCGTAAGTACCCTTGACGATGATTATTATTATGTTTATGAGATGATATTTCTTACTATTCCGCCTTGTCCCGCCTTCTCCTTTAATGAAAATGTATAAAGCTTCCTTAATCCTTTGTTCTTGTCTCTCTTGGCATTTTGGCCAGGAGCCCTTTTCCCTGGGATAAAAAGCGATCAAAACCTGCACCTCCTGTCTGGCCCTCCTTCATTGGCCTCGCCACCAGGTTCAGACCCGAACTGGGGACAACAACACCCCACTTATTTTCTCTCAGAAATTTCCCTCACAGCGTTCCCTCTTCTTTCCCCCCCCTCCAAGCGACCAAATGGTTTGCCCCAAACTGTCTGCCTGACTGATGAAATAAAAAGGGAAACGAGGGCGGATCCGAGGCCCGGTGCACGAGCACGCATTGCCTGCTGAGGCTGCCTGGGCCGAAAAGTTCATTTGGACCTGGCTGACCGGGAGAAGAGAAGAGAGGAGGGGGGGGGGGTTGTTAAGCGCGTGACAGGAAGACGACGTTTATTAAAAACCCAACCCAACCCTTGCACAGAAACGAAACAAAAGTCAGACGGGGCGGTTGCAAAAGAGGAAGGGAAGCCGGCTGGCCGACCGACCGAGGCCTTGGCGTCAACCGGTAAGGACCGCTGCTGAATAGTAGTGCCAGCGCGGAATTAGGGGGAGCCTTGAGGAGAGGGAAAAAACAAACGCGGCTTCCTTTTGGCGAGCTGCAAGTTGTGTGTTGTTGTTCCTCCTCCTCCCCCCTCCCTCGCTGTGGCAATCTCTGACCGTGGGGTTGGGGTTGGTGGAGGAAGGGGACTTCTGGGTGTTTATTTTACTTTTTTTTTTACTTAGGGTTGGATTTTATATGTTTTATAATCTGAAGGCGCATCCGACACGAATAAAGAAGGCTGTGGTAATCCATTTAAGTTTATGTGTGTGTGTGGAAGGGAGTAAGAATAAACGCAACACTTCTCGGTTGCCAACGTTGTTTTAAGAGTGAAGTTAGGACGCGGCGTACTTCATAAGCCCCGAAGAGCCCCAGTTTCCGTTTGCCACCTTTGTTAGTTTTACAATTCCGGAAGATTCTTTTAAGCAGAAGTGAAGCTAATTCGGATTCCTTTTTTGGTTTTGTTTTTTTTTTAAAAGGAGAGAGGGGGGTGAGGTGGCCTGGAGGAAGTACAGGTAGTCCTCGACTTTCAACACTTCGTTTAGTGACCAAAGTTGCAACGGCGTTGTGAAAAAGTGACTTATGACCGTTTTTCACACTTACGACCCTTGCAGCATCCCTGTGGTCTTGTGATCAAAATTTGAACGCTCGGCACAGCAGAGTCATATTTATGAGGGTTGCAGTATAGCAGGCTCATGTCACCTTTTGTGACTTTCTGACAAGCAAAGTCAATGGGGAGGCCAGATTCACTTAACAACCGTGTTACTAACTCAACAACTGTAGTAATTCGTTTAACGACTGTGGCAAGAAAGGCTGTAAAATGGAGCCAAATTCACTTAGCAAATGTTTCACTTAGCAACAGAAATGTTGGGCTCAATTGTGATTGTAAGCCGAGGACTACCTGTAACTGGAAGTGTAATTTTCAGGATGTGGTATTACTTTTTCCTGTCCCTCAGTGTTTCTTCAGAGTTGTTAGGGCATCCACTCTTCTGTAAAAACAAGGTTTTTTTTTGTTGGTTTTAAGCGTTTAACAAAGGTATCACAAAGCTTTATATATTAAATCTGTTGCTAGGCAAGAATTAATCTGGGGGGAAGCCTTGGGAGTTTGGGATGGCTTGGTTGTCTGCATTACCTAGAAAGGTATTCTTAAGCATTGAGGAGTGCAGAGAAAAGACTCAGGAAGACAGGATTTTGGAAGATAATCATCAGGAGAATACCTCATATGAAATTACTAACAATATATAGTGAACATCTAGTGATAATGGCTTTACTTACCTTTTTGTATCTCCCAAGTTAAAAAGATCAGGCTGCAGAACTTTATTTTAAATATATATCTGGGTAGGACAGATAATGTTGAAGTAGTTGTTGCTTCTGTCCTGTGTTGGAGTTCCGCTCTCATCATCCTCAGCAAGCATGGAATTGGGAATTAAACTCTGAATTAGGCATACTTGGTTTTTGTGTAAATGGGAGACAGTCTGCCAACAGAGTGCCTGTCAACTCTAAGGAGAAAAATGTCATTCTGTCTTTGGTAATCAAATAACTACAACCATTACTGTAGAAAGTCATCAGAGAGAAATATATACTATTTTTTTTTAAATAAAGTCAGAAGTCAGGAACAATTGCTAAAAATATCTGGTAGGATATTAGCAAGTACAGCATATTCTTTTATCTTTGTATGTGTGTGTGTTTGTGTGTATTTCCAATTAAGGGTTAATTATTGTGATCCAGACCTGAATCATAATTTATAATGTGCTTATAAGGTATAATGGCTAGGAATGAAATATGCAACTGGAATTTAGGGCTTACTTAAATCCGTCTGTAAGGCATAATGCAAGAAAGCTTGAAAACATCCCTTCTCTGCTAATGACTAGGCAGTCATGTGCACCTTTGAAACTCCCTGCAAAATACAGCAGCTACATATTAGGGCCTCTGTTTCCTAAATAACCTATAAGGTTGTATGTGAACTTCATTTTTCTGACAGTGTGGAATACAACTCAGTAAGGGTAAAAACACAGTGAAAGAAGCCATAGTTAGCTATAACCACTAATTATGTTTTTATTTAGCTTATAACTCTGTCCCTGCTTACTTATGGTTTAGTTAACCATGTTTATCTGAATTGACTTGAGTGTTTAGATTGACACAACATATCAAACATATACTGATTACACTGACTGGATTTTTATAATATAGTGTGTCACAAATTAGTCAACCATAATTTTTTCTTAACTGTTCTGCAAGGCCATTTTATAAGTTCAGACCTTGTGGAGGACACCAGATCAAGGAAGGCGACTATAGATACCTTGTCAGCCAGCTATCCCCCATGCCATCTTTAGTTTTCTCCTCAGAAAGCACTTTTCATAGTTAGCTGCGTGCAACTCTAACATTTTTTAAAAAACCAAATAAGTTTGGTATATATTTACACATTTAATTGCCATCACAAAGACATGACTTGTTTAAATAGGTCAGTGTTTGGATTCAGAGCCAGACTAATATGGCTAGTGACAGATATTAAGAAACAATGTATGATTCTTTATCTCAGTGTTAATTACAGAAGTACAGTATATGTAAGAAACTCAAGCAATTTTTGCACTGCTACTAATAATGTGTAGTTGGATTCTCATTTGATGTTTATTTAGAACTAGGTATGTGTAATGTATGTATTTCTATACCGTATAGAGCATTTTGTCTTATTTTTTTTTTACAGGTGACAATGAGAATTTGGTTGGTGCTCACTGCATGGGCAAAAGTTCAAGATTTTTAAGTGGACCTGACAGGTGCTCCCCAAACATCTCAACATAAGTAGAAGACATGAATCTTCAAAATGATGAGGCAACATCTAGATCCATATTTGCCTGGAATTATTTTCTGTGGGAAGTTCGTTTTGCCTTAGTGGCCATTGGCTTCTTTCTCTACTTGGGAATATTTTGTTTTTCACATTTTTTGTCTTCATGGTTGAGTATAACTTACTGCTCATTGCCAGCAAAGGAGAAAGTCTTTTGGAATCTGGCTACTACACGAGGCGTGTTTGGCATTCAGTGTTTTGTAGCTGGCTTCTGGGCTTTACTTTTAGATCCAGTTTTTCAAGCTGACAAGGTTTATTCCCAGCAGGACTGGAGTTGGTTCAGTTGTCTCATAGCCTCTGGCTTCTTTTTGCTGGAAAATGTAGCTGTTCATGTCTCTAATTTTATCTTTAAAACATTTGATTTATTTGTAGTTGCTCATCATTTTCTTGCCTTTGGTGGTTTTTTGGGTCTGATAACCAACATAAAATCTGGACATTACATACCTTTGATGGGAATGCTACTTGAGATGAGTACACCTTTCACTTGCATGTCTTGGATGCTTTTAAAGGTGAGAGAGCAGTGAGTAAAGAAGTGCTATGGTTGCTACATAAAGTTACACATCTTGTCTGGACTAGTCCCCAGTGGAAGTCCATATGGCACAACAGGCTAGAATTGCAGCAAGTCTGAGAGCATGACAACAGCTTGTTTCAAGTAATGAGGCATTTTATTCCGCAAGTTCAGACTACAATTCTCAGTCTTCACTTTTTTCTTGCTGAATCTCCTATCTAGAATCTAATCCTCTATCTGTTCTCTGTTACTGTATACATTTCCATTCAGAATCTGAGTGATCAGGCCTAGGCCCATTCTCTGAGTATATAGTTGCTTGGAGGTCTTCACTGCTAGTGTTCTTCATCTACTAACAGATGTAACTTGTAACTGTTACAACTGTTATAGTGGTCTTTTGAAGACCACTTAACGGCCGTCTCCAGGAGAGCTTTTTACCAGGTTCGCCTGGTTCGCCAGTTGCGCCCCTTTCTAGACCGGGATGCCCTATGCACGGTCACTCATGCTCTCGTGACATCTCGTCTGGATTACTGCAATGCTCTCTACATGGGGCTCCCCTTGAAGAGCACACGGAGGCTCCAGTTGGTCCAGAATGCAGCTGCGCGGGTGATAGAGGGAGCCCCTCGTGGCTCCCATGTGACACCTCTCCTGCGCAGACTGCACTGGCTACCTGTGGCCTTTCGGGTGCGCTTCAAGGTTTTGGTAACTATCTTCAAAACGCTCCATGGCATAGGGCCGGGTTACTTACGGGACCGTCTGCTGCCACCGATTGCCTCCCACCGACCCGTGCACTCTCACAGGGAGGGACTCCTCAGGGTGCCGTCAGCCAGGCAGTGCCGGCTGGCGACACCCAGGGGAAGGGCCTTTTCTGTGGGGGCTCCCACCCTCTGGAACGAACTTCCCCCAGGACTTCGCCAAGTTCCTGACCTTTGAACCTTTCGCCGCGAGCTTAAGACACATTTATTTATCTGCGCAGGACTGGGCTAGAATTTTAAATTTTAAATTTGGTTTTAACGGGGTTTTATTATCTTATTGTAGTTTTAATATTCGGCCTTATTTAATAAGTTTTTTAAATTGGTGTTTTATTTTGTATTTATATGTATGTTTTATTAGGCTGTAAACCGCCCTGAGTCCCTTGGGAGATAGGGCGGTATAAAAATGCGATTAAATAAAGAAATAAATAAATTACAGAAGAGTGTCATAATAAATGCACACTTGAAAAGATTAGCTGATTCTCATATCTAGAACATTAAGTGGTAGAGCAACAGCTAGGAGTAACCTGATTGAATAATTCATTTTAATAGGTTATGTACCTTGATTGAGCTTTTCCAGATGAAATATTAAATCTGTTAATTCAGTACTGTGTTTATTAAATTTACTACTTTAAATTTAACTTTAAATGCTACTTTAAATTTAACTTAGGACTGTGTTTTAGAATACAAATGCACCCAAAACACTTGTTCTGGAAAAATGTTGTAGAATCAATAAATCTGGTTAGGGATAAACAACTTTCTGTACTTGTCTCCAGCCAATTTGGGGGCGATGGAAAATATTGCTGGAAGAGTAATGAAGCATTTGAGACTCAAAATAATGCTGGTAGAAATTAGCCATGTACAGTAGTTGTCAATTCCATTCATGGTCCTATCTGGGGGAGAGGGGGAGGTTATGAGAGCTCTGTCCTTTTCCTTTGTAGCTAATAAGAATGTTGAGTTACATGAACTATAATCTGACCTAAAACAGTTCATGTTGATAATTAGTGTGCATTCCAATGAAGAACTAAAGTTGTATTAAGAATTTCGATCCATGATAGGGGGAGATCCACCACACCAAATGGAAGACTGTTAGCTGTGACCTTGTTTTAAGTAGTTAAATGAGATGTGGTTCTATATGAAATACATATAGTGTCCCGTTTTACAATATTGTGAACTACATACATAATTGGATTTTTTTCCTATGAAAAAACCATAGATTAAAACTGCTATTTCTGTGGATTGCTTGTTGACTGCCCAGCAATATCACCAATCCAAGAAAATAATGATGATTTTGAGCTCTGTTTAGAGAATGTTTATTTCTTGCAACTACATTCTGATAGCAACAAAAGTTCATAACTTTTGAGGAAGTTATGTGTAAACCTTGTATGTGAGGTCATGACATTTTATTTATTTATTATTTTATTTATTAATTAAACTTTTATACCGCCCTTCTCCCGAAGGACTCAGGGCGGTGTACAGCCAAGATAAAAAGCAATAAATATACAAAGTTAAAAATCAATTTAAAATACTTATTCAATGGTGGCTGAATTAAAACCATCAAATTGACGAACCTAAAATACCCCATATAAAATTACAGAAGATTTAAAAATTTAAAATTAAAATTTAGAAATTTAAAAAGTCTAAAAAATCAGTCCAGTCCCGCTTGAATGAATAAGTGAGTTTTTAATTCCCGGCGAAAGGTCCGAAGGTCAGATATTTGGCGCAAACCGGGGGGAAGGTCGTTCCAGAGAGTAGGTGCTCCAACAGAGAAGGCCCTTCCCCTGGGGGCCGCCAGCCGGCATTGCTTGGCGGACGGCACCCTGAGGAGACCCTCTCTGTGGGAGCATACGGGTCGATGGGAGGCATAGGGTAACAGCAGGCGGTCCCGTAAGTACCCGGGCCCTAAGCCATGGAGCGCTTTAAAGGTGGTAACCAAAACCTTGAAGCGCACCCGAAAGACCACAGGTAGCCAGTGCAGACTGCACAGGAGTGGTGTTACCCGGGAGCAACGTGGTGCTCCCTCAATCACCCGCGCAGCTGCATTCTAGACTAGCTGAAGTCTCCGAGTGCACTTCAGGGGTAGGCCCATGTAGAGAGCATTGCAATAATCCAGGCGAGAAGTGACAAGAGCATGAGTGACCGTGCATAAGGCATCCCGGTCCAGAAAGGGGCGCAACTGGCGAACCAGGCGGACCTGGTAAAAAGCTCTCCTGGAGACGGCCGCCACATGGTCTTCAAATGACAGCCGTCCATCCAGGAGAACGCCCAAGTTGCGCACCCCTTCCGTCGGGGCCAATGACTCGCCCCCAACAGTCAGCTGCGGTTGCAGCTGACTGTACCGAGATGCTGGCATCCACAGCCACTCCGTCTTGGATGGATTGAGTCTGAGTCTGTTTCTCCCCATCCAGACCCGTACGGCCTCCAGACAACGGGACAGCACTTCGACAGCTTCGCTGGGGTGGCCTGGGGTGGAAAAGTACAGCTGAGTATCATCAGCGTACAGATGATAGCTCACCCCAAAGCCACTGATGACCTCGCCCAACGGCTTCATATAGATGTTGAACAGGAGAGGCGAGAGAATCGACCCCTGCGGCACCCCACAAGTGAGGTGCCTCGCGGTCGATCTCTGCCCTCCTGTCAACACTGTCTGCGACCGGTCAGAGAGGTAGGAGGAGAACCACCGATAAACGGTGCCTCCCACTCCCAACCCCTCCAACCGGCGCAGCAAGATACCATGGTCGATGGTATCAAAAGCCGATGAGAGATCTAACAGGACCAAGGCAGAGGAGCAACCCCTGTCCCTGGCCCTCCAGAGGTCATCCACCAACGCGACCAAAGCTGTCTCCGTGCTATGCCCGGGCCGGAAGCCGGACTGGAACGGGTCTAGATAGACAGCTTCCTCCAGGTACTGAGGAAACTGCCACGCCACCACACTCTCTACAACCTTCGCGATAAAGCGAAGGTTGGAGACTGGATGGTAATTACCCAAAATAGCTGGGTCCAGGGAAGGCTTCTTGAGGAGGGGTCTCACCACCGCCTCTTTCAAGGCGGCGGGGAAGATCCCCTCCATCAAAGAAGCATTTATAATCCCCTGGAGCCAGCCTCGTGTCACCTCCTGAGTGGCCAGCACCAGCCAGGAGGGGCACGGGTCCAGTAAACATGTAGTGGCATGCAGCCTCCCCAGCAGCCTGTCCACGTCCTCGGGAGTCACAGAATCGAACTCATCCCAAACGGTATCAACAAGACGCGCCTCAGTCATCTCATCCGGATCATCGCAATCTTGGTCCAAGCTATCCCGGAGCTGAGCGATTTTATCGTATAGATAACCGTTAAACTCCTCGGCACGTCCCTGTAAGGGGTCATCCCGCTCCCCCTGGTGAAGGAGGGAACGGGTCACCCGAAACAGGGCGGCCGGGCGGTTATCTGCCGACGCAATGAGGGAGGAAGCGTAGGAGCGCCTCGCCACCCTCAGTGCCACTAGGTAGGTCTTTGAAAAAGACCTAACTAGTGTCCGATCAGCTTCGGAACGGCTGGACCTCCACACACTCTCTAGGCATCTTCTCCGACATAATATGACATCTTCTCTTTCTCTAAGACCTTAAGGGGAAGTTAACTATATGTGACATCAGGATAGATAAGGGAAATGACAGCAAATGGAAACCATGTAAACTTTTGCTCCCTTCATTTGGAGGTGGCAAAGAAGAGGAGAGTTGTATATGCAAGAGTTCAGAAGCTCTCCGTTAAAGCTGCTTTATTGGGATAGTGTGTTTTACAATCTTTTGAATATGCCACTTCGAGTCACTTGTGGTCATTCAGCTTTATTAATTGACTATATGAATAGTATTCCTTTAAAGCAATAGAATTCTCTATACAGCATACATGATACTATAGATTGTACTTTAGACTGAAAATTGAAAACAGCATTGTAATGTAAACATTTATGACAGAAATGCAAACAATTTAGACAGTATTTCAGTTCATGCTTATGTGTAAATTTGAAATCTAAAAACCAGGTCAAAAATTGTGTTACAAGTGCTTATTACTTAATGTACGGGTAGGAAGTTTGTAATCTTTTAGATATTGCTGAGCTCCAAACAGCTCAGCCTGTAGCTGGGGGTGATGGGAGCTTTGCTTAAACATTGGGAAGACCGTAAACTTGCCAATCCCAACTCAGTATAGTTTCCCAAGTAATAAGAAGGGCTAGAGAGAAAAAAGGAAAAATATATGGTTCCAAGTGGTGGTTGGTTCATACATAATATAGCTTGTTTGAGCCCAACCGTTGTAATATGTAATGGACAATTTGTCTCTGGCCATAAACCGTACATTATTTTTTTAATCCCTGGGAATTGACAGAGGTATAGCAGTGGCAAAATTATGTCAGTAGAGGAAGGAGGTAAAAGGGATACTGGTTGGTGCCTGTCATTCTCGGTTATACTTTTACAGTTTATACCGAATATATTATGTGAGCCAAAATAGATTAAAATAACTATAGAAAACAAAAGAGTAAATTATATGAACCCAACCAGTTCTTTCTAGATTTGAATAGTAAAAGTAAAAGATAATAGGTATTAATATATCAGTTATGGTTAATGACACTTTTGATTTATGAAGATTGAAAATCTGGATAATCACTTGTAAAAATATTATTGTTAATATTTTGAACCTAATTGTAAGTAACATAAATTGAAAAACATTTGGGTGTACTTTTTATTATGTTTGACTAGTTACGAATTACCCACTATTACATAGTAGATGAAGAACTGCTTTGTCAGATCATGGTGTTTCCAAGCAGATATGATCTCCAGGATTTCTTTCAAAATATTAAGGAACAATTAAATTCATAGGAACAACTGAGCAATTTAAACACTGGGTTATTATACTTCCATATGAATGTCAAGATCAAGTAGGTATCATTTGCTTAGATTTTGCGGAGTTGTGCTAGGTGGTTTCTGACCATCTGTTTATGGCTGTTTATGCAGTTCTGGGCTGCATAAACAGAGGGATAAAATCAAGATCACGTGAAGTGTTAGTGCCACTTTATAATGTCTTGGTAAGGCCACACTTGGAATATTGCATCCAGTTTTGGTCTCCACGATGTAAAAAAGATGTTGAGACTCTAGAAAGAGTGCAGAGAAGAGCAACAAAGATGATTAGAGGACTGGAGGCTAAAACATATGAAGAACGGTTGCAGGAACTGGGTATGTCTAGTTTAATAAAAAGAAGGACTAGGGGAGACATGATAGCTGTGTTCCAATATCTCAGGGGTTGCCACAAAGAAGAGGGAGTCAAACTATTCTCCAAAGCACCTGAGGGTAGAACAAGAAGCAATGGGTGGAAACTGATCAAAGAAAGAAGCAACTTAGAACTAAGGAGAAATTTCCTGACAGTTAGAACAATTAATAAGTGGAACGACTTGCCTGCAGAAGTTGTGAATGCTCCAACACTGGAAATTTTTAAGAAAATGTTGGATAACCATCTGACTGAGATGGTGTAGGGTTTCCTGCCTGGGCAGGGGGTTGGACTAGAAGGCCTCCAAGGTCCCTTCCAACTCTGTTGTTATGTTATGTTATGTTATGTTATGTTATGTTATGTTATGTTATGTTTGTTATGTTATGTTATGTTATGTTATGTTACGTTACGTTACGTTACGTTACGTTACGTTACGTTACGTTACGTTACGTTACGTTATGTTATGTTATGTTATGTTATGTTTAGGTGAAATAACAATCACAGCAGTTTTGGAACCTGACTCAAAATTCAAATGTTTCCCTTGAGATACTGCTGGAATTGAACATACTATACTAGTATAGTTAACTGAATTCACATAAAACATGATTTATATTGCTAAGTAATGTCCTGAGTGAGTAAAAGAAAGAAGCAATTTTCAAATTTCCCCTGCCTTAGGATTCAAGCTATTCTCTAGAGATATTAGGATGGATGGGAGACATTGCATGCTATAATAAGTTTATATCAGAATACTGAAGCCTCCAATTTAATATTACCCTTGTTAGAAGAATACTTTGAACACCATAAAAATGTTTAGTAAGATGTTTAGAATACGAAAGGACAAATTCATGTATATGCTATCTTTATTATTTTTACAAATAGAGCAGACACTTTTCTGCTATTTTCTCCACAACAACCACCCCATGAGGGTAGGTTGGGCTGAGAGAGTATGATTGGTCCAAGGTCACCCAGCTGACTTCCATGGCTAAGGCAGGACTAGAACTCGTAGTCTCCCGCTTTCTAACATATTGCCTTAACTACTAGATTAAACTGGCTTTTTCTTCTCAGTTGAATTCTACTTCCTAGTAATACAGCCTAGGATAATATGGCAGGAAACATCCCTCTTTTTATTTAAATTAAGAGGTAGCCAGTACTATTTTCTATGGATTTGACAAACTCCATAGATGAAATATAGATCTGTTGTGGAATAAGTCTGTTTTGGAGCAGTCTTTTAAGATTTATGTGTTGGGACATTTTCTCCTGCATTTTCCAGTTCTGTAACTGATGTAGGGCATGGATTATAAAGTTGCTGTCTTGGCATATGCAAAAGGTTATTTTTCCTTTGAACGATTGTTTTCAGACATGAAACAAAAAGGCATGAATTTGCTCGAATTGGAAGAATTTAAGGATACTTCCTAATAGTTTTTCTTGCTGACATTCCATTTTGTCCTCCAAAAAGTGATCCAGATGTTTAATCAAGTTCTTACTCACAAGCTAGTTTTGTTTCAGATTCCCTGCTTTTTTCATAACTTTCAACAAATTTGGAAGTAGTAAGATTCTATAATGCTTTAACTTTGCAAATATGGTTCTTGTTTCATGTGAAATGTGAAATATGTTTCAATTCTATCTATTTGGTATTTTAACTTGGGTTTCTTCTTTTCTTTTTCTCTAGGCTGGCCGGGCTAATACTTTCTTTTGGAAGGCAAGTCAGTGGATAATGATCCACATGTTTCACTGCCGCATGATGCTTACCTACCATATGTGGTGGGTGTGTCTTTCCAATTGGAATGCTGTGATGGAAAATCTGGGACTCTTACATTTTACTGTTGTATTAACAGGATTGAGTGCTGTTACCTTCATACTTAATCCCTACTGGACATACAAAAAGACTCTTCAACTTTCTTCTCCTGTTGACTGGAATTTTAGTGGTAGAACAATGAAAAATGGTTCATCTGTGAAAGTAAATGGAGAAACATTCCAGAAGAAGGGGCTCTGAAACTGACTTGGATCTCTATGGGTAACCATAAAATCTGGTCAGAAATAAATAAGACAGAGAGCTGGGAATATGAAGCTGCCTATCAAGGGATCTAAATTACTAGTTTCTAGTAATGTTATCTAGTTGGGAATACTATTAACCTCATTTAATAAACGTTGCAGGTGTGTCTTAAATGTTGGGCATTCTTAGTCACATGTAAGAATATTCTATAAACCAGCAAAATGCAGGAAATAAATGCCCTGTCTGTCTCTCTTTAGAACCTTCATTGCTGCTTCCAGGACTTGCTATTTTGAACATGTCAGGACAGATTACAGTCTAGAAAGAATTCTAGGCCTTGTTTCAAAGAATGCCCAGTACAGGGATTATTTTCCCATTGGATTAGTCAATATAAAATTGCACTTACCTTCTTTTTCATGTATACTGTATATGAATCAGTTTCTATATAAAGTTTGCTACCTTATCTAATGAATGCCAAATGCCAATCCAGTTTAATATCTAATATGAGGGGTAACATTACATTTTTCCCTAGAAAAGTACCCAAATGTTTAACACCAATGCTAGAACATTATGAAATATAGTTTAGTTTGAAGAGTAATTGGACATTGAAAATATGGTCATAACTTGGGTTTACATTTAAAACAATGTTTCTCTTTGACATGCAATATTCTATAGTGGCTAGTAGGAAAGACTATATACTTTAAAGATTATTTCCAATATGTAACAAATTCAAATTTTGATATGGCACCTCAGAAAAGTTGCTGTTTTGCAGTTTCATTGTGAGAGATAGTGAAGGTGGTTGAGCTTCCAGCTTTTTGCATCCCCATGTTTTAGACAGAAAATTTATAAAATGTTATTAAATTAAGTTCTGTTCTATTCTGTTAATCCCAGTCCCTAAAATCCAAAATCAATTTATAAATCTTAAAACTTTTCTTAAGCTAAGTATATTAAAAGAAGCAACCTATAGTTATTCCACAATTTAATTACTGTGTAAGGATTGCTGAAACTAATCCTTAACCTAATACTGTATTTCAGTGGAAAGTTGTTGGACACTGCCATCTAATGGCAGTTATGACATACAAGTACCCATCTTATTTTAAACAAGCATGCTATAAAATTATCTGGAATATACAACTACTATAAAAGATAATACATTGAGTTTGGTATTTATTCTTTTAGTACAGGTAATATAGAATGCATAAGAATCTGAGATTAATGCTGTTATATTCAAGCTCAGTATATAAATATGTAAATGAAATACTTTGAAATATCTCTCTCTTCCCACCCTGGTAAAATTAGTGAAAGAAAAGTGATAAGACTGCACAAAATGTTAAAGTCTAAAGTTTTTTACAATTTCTATTTTTTCCCTGTTTAGGAAACAGTATTATAGTTGTGAAAGTTAGGCATCCAAGAAGTATTAAACATTTGCTGAAGTCATTATTTGGAAAGAATAACAGTTCAGAGAGGCAAACTTTTGCATAATCTAAATGCATGTATAGAAACTTGGCTTGAATCTCTGTAGTTGATTTATCAATCAAATCTTAATGACCAGCATAATTATTAATCTAGATTATGGTAGTATCTTAAATCATCTTCAATACTCTACATTATTGATATTTTGAATTATGCCATATTACTAGCTAAAATGTTATTGGGAATGATGTGACTAGTGTACTTTTCTTGACTGTAACTTGCATTTTCTGAGTAGTAGCACAATATGAGATGAAAAATTTGAAAATCTGCATTCTGAAGATGATTGTGACCATGTTTACAGTCTTCTGTCAAAAACAGACCCCCCCTCCCCAAAGGCTAAATGCCATTAATATAGATGGGATTGGGATCAAAATCCAATTAGGGACATTTTAGAATGATTAGAATGTTCTAACTGATACATCATTTCTGGAGAATAACAACCTGCCCATTGTTATTTTCTATGAAAAATCACAGAAAATTTCTGTTCAATTGTATTTTCCCTGAGGTCTAGGCAAAATGACTGGTCTTCCCAGTCATAATGATTAGCATTTCTCTGATGAATGAAGTATAAATATTTGTTTGCAATCCCTCAAAAGGATAGTGATACACTTTTGATATTGAAATTGCAGTTTATTTTGTGACCAAGACACTGGATCTCTTTCTAGATAGGAGAGGTTTACCAGTATGTTTGTTTTTAATCAAAGTAGCAAAGTAGTTGCAGTTTGCACAACAAAAACTTTTTATTAAACATTTGCACCTTGCAAAAATGGAAGCAATCAAATGGTAGATTGTCTATTGGCCACTGAAAAAGTTGCATACATGTAGTATATATATTTTTTCCTATGTTTCTGTTGGTGAGAAATTGCACTATGTATGGAATAATGTCTAATGCTTGATCTATAATCAGGAGTAGTTAGTAAACAATTTCAGATATATTTGATGTTTAACACATAGCTTAGTTACATGTGCAGTAGCCACTGGTGTTTTTTTTTTAAAATGAGTTTAATTTTTCTAGTTCACTTACTAATATGTAGCTTTGGACCCTTGAGGTTTTATTTATCTCAGTTGCCTACAATAATTCAGAGTTTAGTCTATATTTTCCCCCTGAACCAAATTAGTACTGTGATTTAGGTGGGAATGCTGCTACTAATGATTATTTTGATTAGAATCCCTCTCACTCCTGAATATATGTCATTTCTGTTGTGTTCCAAAAGGGGTCAGGCCACACCTCCATTAAATTTGATTTAATTTTTTTATTCCTTATGCACATGTAAGATGTATATGTGTAATAGTTTATCCTGCTGTCATATTTGGTATTTGGTGGCAGCCTTATTGACCACTGGCACCACACCAAGAAATGGATGGGTAGAATTTATGTAGTCATGCATTACTGCATAATCCTGTGATTGCAGGTTATGCATTCTGACTGAAATGTAAAATATCTCTGTTACAATGATTCTTTGCTGCTTAACACCAAAAGAATAAGTAGGTCCAAATATTAGAAATGGGAATTTTGCTGGTAAAATTTACAACAGAAATAAGACTTTTTTTTTTCTCTCTAAGAGTATTTTTTTAAAAGTAGAATTGTTGGGATACAGTACCCTTTTCAAAAAATATAGACTAGCTGAGTAGAGTATTTTTTTTTAAAAGAATAGTGGATGTTAGGCATCTGCAGTAATAATTAATGAAATTACATGTTTAGATAGAATTTCATTTTTTATTCAAATGTAAGAGCTGAACTAGATATATGAGAAATTTGGGTGTTTCAGCTATGCTTTGTTCTTAATTGCAAGCTAGTTTAGGTTATTTGCATTTTGTAACTATTTCTTAGCAGCTCCAAGTTCTTTTTCATGCAAGTCATCTTCAAAAAAGGTTTCAGTTTGAAGAAAAGTCATCATATGCACTTTGTAATGAAGAAAAGTAGGAGGGGGAAGGAATTAATTACCTTTCTCTTTTCCTACTTGCCCTATGAGGTATTACAAAATGTGGTTTACGACTTTCCTATTTAATACTGATAAAATTGAACATGAGATAGTTATTTGTACTCTTTGCTATTGAGTTGTCATGCTTTTCTCCCCTACATCTCTTTGCAGTCAACAACCAAAAATTATGTGTTTTATATTAATTACCATCCCCAGTTACATATCATCTACAAATGGAGGCTAGCTACTTCCTAAAAATAAGAACTTTATTTTTAAAGTATTTTATGCAGAAAATATATTTGCTATATTGTTTTTTTTCTTGTCCCTCCGTAATTGATTTTGCTAATAAATGTATTGCTTTCTTTTCTTTTTTAAATTGATTATTCAATAAGCTTTAGTTTTTGCTTGCAGTTAAAATAGCTTGCAGAGAAATATACTTTCTTGTCAGTAAAAAAAAATCTTTTCTAGCATTTTTAGTTTAATCGTTTTTTCCGTAATATATTGCAATGCAATTACCCAGAAGTCTATCTAGTTTCATTTTCTGTCAATCACAGCATCCACTCAGATACTTCTAGGTGGAATAAAAAAAGGCATTGACTTCTTTGTGGTGCTACTAGGAGATGTTGATTATGTAATCCAGTATTCCCAAATACTATAATAGCTGTGAAGTCTGGAAATTAAGTGTAACTGGAGGGCATCATGATGGGAAAGTCTATATTCAATCTGGAACAGCATTCAGTACTGCCTAAATCAGTACTTAGCCATTAACAGTCTTGTCCTCTGTGATTTTAAAAATGCCTAAGCCAGTAGCCAGCGTTTTTTATAAGAAACTATACTTTTTTTGTCCATTCTGAACTAGTTCCAGATGATATCATATTACCTGAAGTCTAGGGAGCTGTTTATTGTTTATTGTGCTTAATAAACATTTATCATATCTTCATTTAGTCTGTCCCTCTCTTGGTAAATTAGAGAATGCAATATTTTTGCCCATTCATGGAAAAGAAAAACTAGAATCAGTGTCATGTAATCTTCAAGCTCTACATTTTTTTCTGGAATGGTACCATGCCATCCGAATTGCATCCTTCGTTTCAAATGTGGTTTACTGTATATTTACATCAAGATGTTAATTGTTCAGTTTAATCTTGTTCACAATTATACAAGGAAGGAATTGTCTGTCATTGCTGCTGAATGTTGTTTCTATTTCATTATACTATCTACGTATCACTAACATTTTCCAAATCTACCAGTTTACTTATTCTATGATCTATTTATGATAGCCTTACTAACTTGCTTTGGTCCAGTTGTGATTATAAAACTCAAGCCCCAAGGCCAGAATACAAACATTGAATTTCCACATTGGACTGTTTGGGGAGTACAAGCAGTAGTTTCCAGTTCACCATAGAAGGAGCTATAGTTCTTTTTAACTGTTTCTTCTGACAGGAAAGCCAGCTGTCAAATTGAAACCAAAATTTGGGGACTTAATTGGCTTATAATAAGGATATGGCATGCAAGAATAGCATATTAAAGTGGGTGGGATTGCAACCCATTTGGGAAAGGAGCTCAGAAGTTTTAAGAAAAAAAAAATATCTTCAACACTCCTTTGCCATGCAAATAGCCAAAATAATTTACATCGCCCATGTGGTAAGGCTTGGAGGGTTGCAAAATGGATGCTGATAAGTTTCATGTGTCTCACAACAGTATTCATGCTCCTACTTAGTTTATAAGACAGTATGTGAATGCACTCATTGTGTCCAGAGGAGCTTCTTTCCCATAGAAACTCAGTTTGGCACCTATTTTAATTGCTCAGTATTATGCAGAGATCTTTTTGTTTTATTTCTCCAGAAAGTTTTCATTATTAGAACTGCGTTAAACATTAAAATCCATATTATTGTCTATTTTAAATAAAATTATTTGTGATAAGTGTCATATCTGTGTATTAAAAATGTAATTACTGTAAACTTCTAAATCTCTGGTTTAAAATTATTTTGATTTCATAATTCAGTATTTTGCTTTACTCAATTGTTCAACTGAAATTGATTTTTAAAACTTCACAGTATTAAATGGTGCCATCTAAAACGCATGTGTGTCAAAGGTGACATGCCACATTTTAGGTGACACACCAGTATTCACCAACACCCAAGAACAACTATTTTCGAAAGCACTCTTTGTACTTGTGCAGTTTGCAGAGGCTGTGAAAGAACATTCTCAAAGGCCGCTTTAAGAACGAAGGCTTCATGTGACCCGAAGCAACCTCAGGTAGGCTGCAGGGGCCTGTCAATAGAAAGAGAACACCACCTGAAGGTAAGCGATCTTGGGGATTGCTAGACCACCGGGGCAATTGTACCACTCCCCAAGGCTTGCACCCTTGGGGAATAATGAGAGGTGGCCTTTTTGAGTGGAAGTGGTAGAACCAGGGCTGAACTGAGGCCCAGATGCTGCTGTTCAGGGTGGCCTAGATATGTTGATGTGTGTGAGGGGGAAGATAGGAAAGATAAATGTTTATCTCTTATTTAGGGTCTGCGTGTGACAATGCCATCAGAGTCAGGTTAGGCATTTTCTGAACTTTTGCCTCGCCAAACCCAAAAGGTTCTGCATCACTGATCTAATACTATGCCAATCCTGTCAGACCTAGTGAGATGGGCAAAACAGATCAGAGAGAGATGGTTCTGCAAATAATCTGCCCCCGCACCATTAAGGGTTCTATAGGTGAAAACATTTTTTTTATTGAACATGATGACCTACAAGGACCCAGAGCACCTTGTCAAGCTATGATGGAGGGTAAATTGAGCTGTAAACAATTGCCTGCATCATCCCAGTTGCAGCTTCTGAATAATATTTAAGGGCAGCCCTACATAGAGTGCATTGCAGCAGTCTACTTTGAGGGGACCAAGATGTAACTGAGCAATGCTCCCAAACAAAGAAAAGGATGCAGCTGGTGCACAAAGTGGATTTGTGCAAAAGCACTCCTGGTCCTGATTGCCATCCGGAGTTGTGAGTACAAGATACCCTCTGCTCCATGGTTTGTTGTACCCTGGTCCTGTCTGGTGCAGTGCAATCCCATTGAGAACTAAAGGAAGTTCTCATCTAGGAGGGCCTAGAACAAAGCAATTCTGTCTTGTTAGGGTTAAGTTGAAAATTATTTTTCACTTGGATCTTTCCACAGCAGAAGTACTCCAAAAATATAACTGGGTCAGCCTGGGATAGAGACTTAAAACTGAGTATCATCTGCATACTGATAGTCTATTTAAAAATCAGTCAGGAAAAAAAATTATACAAAGCTTAAAAGTACACAGGATTGAGATACGTAAGTATTAGAAGATTAACATTCAAATATTCAAAATAACATTTAGTATTAATAAATCAAAATTAAAAATTACAATAATTTGTACCTCATCTAAAAAGCTCCCTATATTTAGCAAGTGAAATACAAACTTAAATGTTAAAAGCTTGTGTTTGAAGAAATCCAAATGTTGGCTGCTTTATAGGACCATATGTGGAAGTGTAATCCAAGAATAGCTTCCACATGGAACTGAATTCTGTATCTGATTTGTTTTTCAAATATAAGGCTACTTCTAAATTTCATGCAGACTCCCACAACTTAAATTTGTTATTCTACAGAGGGATTGTATGTAATTGCCAATGAAAGGCAAAAAAATTCTGGGAGCTGTTGTTACTGTGTACAAAATAGCAATAGCACTTAGACTTATATACTGCTTTTACAGCACTCTAAGTGGTTTACAAAGTCAGTATATTGCCTCCAACAATCTGGATCCCCATTTTACCAACCTCAGAAGGATTGAAGGCTGAGTCAAACTTGAGCCAGTCAGAATCGAACTCCAGCAGTGAGTTAGCCTGCAATACTGTATTCTAACCGCTGTGCAACCACAGCTCAAGAAAAGCAGCTTGTTATACCTTGTGGTAACATTTAGTAATGTTAGTAAAATAGAAGGTTGGAAAATAAATTTATTTTTTAAAATCTGTTCCATTTTATTATAAATCATTTTCCAAAATTTGGGAGCTTTACAAGCATTGCCACAAAACATTAAAAAACTGATCCAGCCTTATTACTGCATTTCCAATGTTTAGAGAAGGAATGACATATTTTTGCAATCAGTATTAGGCTGATAAACCTGCAGTAAAATATACTAATTTCTTTTAGCATGATATTAACTAAGTAACATTTTTCCTTCCATTTAGCTTTCTCCATCTTAATATATTTCTCTTTATACATTTCTAAATCTGAAAATAGTTACTCATAAAGAAATCTTTGTTGTTAAGTATCTGATTTTTTAGCAATAATATTAAACCCTGTTGTTGCAGTTACTGCTTTTTTATATCATCATTTTGGTCTAGTGATTAAGGCTAGAAACCAGGAAACTGAGTTCTAATCTGGCCTTAGGAATGAAAAGCTGGCTGGGTGACTTTGGGCCAGTCATTCTCTCTCCACCCCTTACCTCACAGGGTGGTGGTTGTAGACAAAATAGAAGGACTATTAAGTATGTTTGTTGCCTTGAGCTATTTATGAAAATAATAAAGGCAGGATTAAAAAATTTAATCTAATTCTATATTCCAAGCCATACTGTTGTATATATTCCATTAACAGTTCTAGAGTGGTTTGGATGAGTATATGTTACTACAATATCATTGGCATATAATTTCATATATATTAGTGGTTTGCTAATTTGCTTCCTGTCATATCCTCTTTGCAAACAGTTCTCAGCCCAATAAAAACAAAATAGGATTTCCTTCATTCCTAGCTTTCATGCTAAACTTGTCAGTCAAAGTCTTGATGGCTGACTGAAATGATTTATTATTTATTTATTTTATTTATTTATTTGTCGAGTACGTACCTGGCTCCCGAGGACATGGACAGGTTGCTGGGGCGACTGAATGCCATCACGTGTTTATTGGACCCGTGTCCCTCCTGGTTGGTGCTGGTCACCCGGGAGGTTACACGAGGCTGGCTCCAGGGGATTGTCAATGCTTCTTTGAGGGAGGGTGTTGTTCCCACCGCCTTGAAAGAGGCAGTGGTGAGGCCCCTCCTCAAAAAGCCCTCCCTGGACCCAGCTGTTTTGGGCAACTATTGTCCAGTCTCCAAACTTCGCTTTGTGGCGAAGGTTGTTGAGAGTGTGGTGGCATACCAGTTACCCCAGTACCTGGATGAATCTGTCTATCTAGACCCGTTCCAGTCCGGCTTCTGACCCGGGTACAGCACGGAGACAGCTTTGGTCGTATTGGTGGATGACCTCTGGAGGGCCCGGGACAGGGGTTATTCCTCTGCCCTGGTTCTCCTAGATCTCTCAGCGGCTTTTGATACCATCGACCATGGTATCCTGCTGCAGCGGTTGGGGGGATTGGGAGGCACCGTTTTTCGGTGGTTCTCATCCTATCTCTCCGACCGATCGCAGAGGGTGTTGGCAGGGGGGCAGAGATTGACCTCGAGGCGCCTTCTTTGTGGGGTGCCACAGGGGTCGGTTCTCTCGCCTCTTCTGTTCAACATCTACATGAAGCCGCTGGGTGAGGTCATCAGTGGGTTTGGGGTGAGTTATCAACTGTACGCGGATGACACCCAGCTGTACATTTCCACCCCTGACCACCCCAATGAAGCTGTCGAAGTGTTGTCTCAGTGTTTAGAGACCGTACGGGTCTGGATGGGGAGAAACAGGTTCAAGGTCAACCCCTCCAAGACTGAGTGGCTGTGGATGCCGGCATCCCGGTACAGTCAGCTGCAACCGTGGCTGACTGTTGGGGGCGAATCATTGGCCCCAATGGAAAGGGTGCGCAATCTGGGTGTTCTCCTGGATGGACAGTTGTCCTTTGAAGATCACTTGGCGACCGTCTCCAGGAGAGCTTTTTACCAGGTCCGCCTGGTCCGCCAGTTGTGCCTCTTTCTAGACCGGGATGCCTTATGCACAGTCACTCACGCCCTCGTCACTTCTCGCCTGGACTACTGCAATGCTCTCTACATGGGGCTCCCCTTGCACCCGGAGACTTCAGTTGGTTCAGAATGCAGCCGCGCGGGTGATAGAGGGAGCCACTCGTGGCTCCCATATAACACCGATCCTGCGCAGGCTGCACTGGCTACCTGTGGTTTTCTGAGTGCACTTCAAGGTGCTGGTTACCACCTTTAAAGCTTTCCATGGCATAGGACCGGGATATCTTCGGGACCGCCTTCTGTTACCACATGCCTCCCACCGGCCGGTACGCTCCCATAGAGAGGGTCTTCTCAGGGTGCCGTCAGCCAAACAGTGTAGGCTGGCGACCCCCAGGGGGAGAGCCTTCTCTGTGAGGGCACCTACCCTCTGGAATGAGCTTCCCCCAGGACTTCGACAACTTCCTGACCTCTGGACCTTTCGCTGTGAGCTGAAGATGTATCTATTCTTCCGAGCAGGACTGGCTTAAATAGGGTTTTTAAATCTGGATTTTATTGGGGTTTATTTTATATTTTGTATTGTATTTTAAATTTTAGGCCATATTGAATAAGTTTTTTAAAGAGTGTTTTTATTGTAATATATGGTATTATTTTATCTGCCTGTTCACCGCCCTGAGTCCTTCGGGAGAAGAGCGGTATAAAAATTAAATAATAATAATAATAATAATAATAATAATAATAATAATAATAATAATAATAATAATAATAATAATAATAATAATTTATTTATTATAATATAAGCTGCTCAAAAAAAATAAAGGGAACACTTAAACAACACAATGTACACTGCTCAAAAAATAAAGGGAACACTTAAACAACACAATGTACAGTAGTTGAATGTGCTGACAACACAATCACACAAAAATTATCAATGGAAATCAAACTGAGCAACCCATGAAGGTCTGGATTTGGAGTTAAACTCAAAATTAAAGTGGAAAACAACACTACAGGCTGATCCAACTTTGATGTAATGTCCGTAAAACAAGTCAAAATGAGGCTCAGTAGTGCATGTGGCCTCCACGTGCCTGTATGACCTCCCTACAATGCTTGGGCATGCTGCTGATGAGGTGGAGGATTGTCTCCTGAGGGATCTTCTCCCACACCTGGACTAAAGCATCCTCCAACTCCTGGACAGTGTGTGGTGCAACATGGCATTGGTGGATGGAGCAAGACATGATGTCCCAAATGTGCTCAATTGGATTCAGGTCTGGGGAACGGGCGGGCCAGTCCATAGCATCAATGCCTTCGTCTTGCAGGAACTGCTGACACACTCCAGCCACATGAGGTCTAGCATTGTCTTGCATTAGGAGGAAACCAGGACCAACTGCACCAGCATATGGTCTCACAAGGGGTCTGAGGATCTCATCCCGGTACCTAATGGCAGTCAGGCTACCTATGGCGAGCACATGGAGGGCTGTGCGGCCCCCTAAAGAAATGCCACCCTGCACCATTACTGACCCAATTGCCAAACCGGTCATGCTGGAGGATGTTGCAGGCAGCAGAACATTCTCCACGGCATCTCCAGACCCTGTCACGTGCTTAGTGTGAACCTGCTTTCATCTGTGAAGAGCACAGGGTGCCAGTAGCGAAGTTGCCAATCTTGGTGTTCTCTGGCAAATGCCAAACGTCCTGCACGGTGTTGGGCTATAAGCACAACCCCCACCTGTGGACATCGGGCCCTCATACCACACTCATGGAGTCTGTTTCTTATCGTCTGAGCAGCCACATGCACATTCCTAACAAACAGGAAACAGCAGGTGAAGCTAAGCAGGATCACATCAGATACGTGTACAATTAGCACAGGGGGCCCCCAAGGCTGTGTGCTCTCCCCACTTCTCTCTGTATACCAATGACTGCATCTCCAACGATCCATCTGTTAAACTACTGAAGTTCGCAGATGACACAACAGTGATTGGTCTCATTGGAGATAACACAGTATTAACAGTAGAAACCTTCAAATTTCTAGGTTCTACCATATCACAAGATCTAAAATGGACAGCTAACATCAAAAACATCATCAAAAAAGGACAAAAAAGACTGTTCTTTCTGCGCCAACTCAGAAAGCTCAAACTGCCCAAGGAGCTACTGATCCAGTTCTACAGAGGAATTATTGAGTCTGTCATTTGCACCTCTATAACTGTCTGGTTCGGTTCTGCAACCCAACAAGAAAGACACAGACTTCAGAGGATAATTAGAACTGCAGAAAAAATAATTGCTACCAACCTGCCTTCCACTGAGGACCTGCACGAATCAAGAAGAGGGCCGGGAAAATATTTACAGATCCCTCACATCCTGGACATAAACTGTTTCAACTCCTACCATCAAAACGACGCTATACAGCACTGCACACCAGAACAACTAAACACAAGAACAGTTTTTTTTTCCGAAGGCCATCACTCTGCTAAACAAATAATTCCCTCAACACTGTCAAACTATTTACTAAATCTACACTACTATTAATCTTCTCATCGTTTCCATCACCAATCTCTTTCCACTTATGATTGTATGACTGTAACTTTTTGTTGCTATCATTAAGGGTTAAATTGTACCCTATGACCATCATTTGTGTTGTAAATGTTGTACCTTGATGAAGATATTTTTTTCTTTTTCTTTTATGTACACTGAGAGCATATGCACCAAAACAAATTCCTTGTGAGTCCAATCACACTTGGCCAATAAATTCTATTCTATTCTATTCTATTCTATTCTATTCTATTTATGGCCTGCTGGAGGTCATTTTGCAGGGCTCTGGCAGTGCTCCTCCTGTCCCTCCTTGCACAAAGGCGGAGGTAGCGGTCCTGCTGCTGGGTTGTTGCCCTCCTACGGCCTCCTCCACATCTCCTGATGTACTGGCCTGTCTCCTGGTAGCACCTCCATGCTCCCGACACTATGCTGACAGACACAGCAAACCTTCTTGCCACAGCTCACAGTGATCTGCCATCCTGGATGAGCTGCACTACCTGAGCCACTTGTGTGGGTTGTAGACTCTGTCTCATGCTACCACTAGAGTGAAAGCACCGCCAGCATTCAAAGGTGACCAAACCATCAGCCAGAAAGCATAGGAACTGAGAAGTGGTCTGTGGTCATCGCCTGCAGAACCACTCCTTTATTAGGGATATCTTGCTAACTGCCTATGCTTTCCACCTGTTGTCTATTCCATGTGCGCAACAGCATGTGGAATTGATTGTCAATCAGTGTTGCTACCTAAGTGGACAGTTTGATTTCACAGAAGTGTAATTGACTTGGAGTTACATTGTGTTGTTTAAGTGTTCCCTTTATTTTTTTGAGCAGTTATATATAAGTATAAGCATTCAATTAAAGGGAACATTAGGACAGGGATGGTAGCACGCTGGTACTCTTATGCACGCCCCTTACAGACCTCTTAGGAATGGGGTGAGGTCAACAGCAGATAGTCTAAGGTTAAAATTTTGGGGGTTTAGGGATGAAACCACAAAGGTAGTGCATTCCAGGCATTGACCACTCTGTTGCTAAAGTCATATTTTCTGCAATTGAGTTTAGTGCGGTTTACCTTAAGTTTGTATCGTATCTATTGTGTGCACGTATATTGTTGTAGTTGAAGCTGAAGTAGTCATTGACAGGTAGGACATTTATGAGCTAAGCTCAGGTCATACCGAAGGCGGCGTAGTTCTAAATTTTCCAAGCCCAAAATTTCAAGTCTGGTGGCATAAGGTATTTTGTTGCGAGCGAAGAAGTGGAGGACTCTTCTTGTGAAATATTTCTGGACACGTTCAATTGTATTAATGTCCGATATGCAATGCGAGTTCCAGACAGACAAGCTGTATTCGAGAATTGGTCTAGCAAATGTTTTGTATGCTCTGGTTAGTAGTGTAATATTACCAGAGAAGAAGCTATGCAGGATTAGGTTCACAACCCTTAATGCCTTTTTGGCGATGTTGTTACAGTGGGCTTTGGCACTTAGATCATTTGATATGAGTACTCTAAGGTCCTTGATAGAGTGAGGGTCATCTACAAGGTCATGTCCACTCAGTTTGTATTTTGTGTTCAGATTCCTTTTGCCAATGTGTATGATAGAGCATTTGTTGGTTGAGATTTGGAGTTGCCAATTTTTTGACCAGTCTGACACAAAGTCAAGGTCTTTTTGAAGGGTAGCAGCATTGTTGGTGGTGTTAAATAGTTTTACATCATTGGCAAAGAACACAGTTACTTATAATATTTTCACAAAGGTCATTTATGTATAGTATGAAGAGTGTTGGTCCTAGAACGCTGTCTTGGGGGACACCACTATTAACAGGTGCAAGATTTGATAGGGCGTTCCCTATTTTGACCACCTGTTGTCTGTTTGACAGGAATGCAGTTATCCAATTATGGAGGGGTCTGAAGATGCCATAGGATTTTAGTTTTAGAAGTAATTTGTCATGTACCAATGAATCAAAGGTTTTACAGAAGTCTATGTAAATTGCATCTATTGCTCTGCCCTGATCAAGATTTTGTAGATGTGTAGTCCATATGTTTTTGCAGTGTAGAAGTTGTAGATTACAGGATAATTTTTTCCTGAAACCAGATTATTTATTAGAGAGTAGATTGTTTGTTTCCAGATGGAGGGTAATGGATTGGTTGATGATTGATTCCATGACTTTGCAGGTGACGCAGCATAGAGAGATTGGTCTGTAATTTTCGACTAGGCTGGGGTCTCCCTTTTTGAAGATAGGGATGACCGTGGCTAGTGACCATAGGTTGGGTAGGGAGCTGCTCCAGAAAGATTTTTCAAAGATTATGCTCAGGGGTTCTGCTATAGCAGTGGAAAGCTTTTTTAAAAAGTATGCACATAGTCCATCAGGTCCAATAGATAGAGATGGTTTTAGTCTACGAAATGCCTTTTCTGTGAAATCTTTTTTTTAAATTTTTTTATTTGCATTTATATCCCGCCCTTCTCCGAAGACTCAGGGTGGCTTACACTATGTCAGGCAATAGTCTTCATCCAAATCTATTTGTATTGGATCATCGTAGTTATTAGTGGTACGACTAGGGAATTTTGGGCATGAGCCATTGCTGTTTACAAAGACTGAGCTGAAGAATGTGTTAAAGAATGTGTCCCAACCTAAGGTATCATCTAAATGACTTCTAAGTTTTGTCCCCACCCCACCCACCTGAAGAAACAAGAACACAGCCTTGAAATCCTCTTGATCCTCTGGTCTTGATCCTCAGGCTGGTATAGTGTCAAGGAAAACTTTTTTCCATCTGCAGATGATCTATTAATTGAATCCCTTCTCTGAAAAAAATTAATCTGGCTACTATGGTATTACCCATGTTCCAGTTCTTTTCTAATTAGACAGTTGAAAGAAATTTTTTAAATGAGTATGGTCTAGAATTATTTATTTATTAAACAAATGTATATAGCCACCGAGGTCACACATAGATGACGCTGGGCAATTTATAACATTAAAAAAAATCCACCTTGTATTAAAAACCCATACAAAAAAAATCACACACACCCAACCTCCATTGGCAGCAATAAGACAATCAAATCAGCCATTTGATCAGTTCCATCTCCATTTGTGGTCCCCTGCTAACAAAACAACATTTTGGGGGCCTTTCGGAAGAGCAACAGGGTGGGGGTCAAGAAGGTGCCATCACTAAGAAGAATGTGGCAGCTTGAATTTTGGGTACTTCCTGTCAGGAACATATGATTTCTGTTTAGAAAAGTTTCAAGTTAAATTCTAAATATATTCCTAAACAGCTTAGAACCTGTTTGTATATGAATAGGCTTCTACCCTATTTCATAAGATGAGAATTCTGGTTGTCTTTAAAGAGTTTATTGCAGGTACAAAAGATGAAGACTTCTCCATGGTGCCACCAGGTGTTTCAAGTTCTGACTGCCCCTTTCCTATGTTTTAAGAAAAGGATAGAACCTCATCTCTATATTCAACCATTTTTATCTGCTCATTTGCTTTACTCTTGTTTCTACAGTATTATGTTTGAAGCTATAACCCCTTGTGTTTGGAAGCATTGTAGTTTAAAGATTTAGGTTGCCTTTTGATTTAAAAATAACAGCTAAGTTTCTGGAATTCTGTGAATAATATTTTTGATCTCTTGCTAAGGTTGCAGGCTGCCTGACTGGGACAGGTGGATAAGACATATGATAAGTGGCAGTGCTGCTTATTGCTGATGCAGTATGGTGGTTTTTTTTTTCCTGTCACAACAATATACACAAGCACCAACATAAAATAACTAAATATCATATAAGCATATATATGAGCAAAAGTATGCAATAACTATATTAATTTGATATAATGAAAGGAAACAATAGGACAGGAACGGTAGGCACTTTTGTGCTCTTATGCACGCCCCTTATAGTCCTCTTAGGAATGGGGTGAGGTCAATAGTAGACAGTTTTTGGTTAAAGCTTTCCACCCCTCACTGCTAATGTAAATTAATATGGAAATAATAAAAAGGAGTTGTGTCTGAATTATTTTTGGAAGACTACTGATGGTACCTCATTGTGTATTTTAATTTTATTGCCCAGAAAAAAAAGACATGGCAAAATGGAAGAAATATATACTTTCTTGGGAACAAAACAAGATGCTTCTTCCTTTTTTTTTTTTTTTTTTAGTAAAACCCAGTTTTATGAGGGTCCTGTACAATTGACACCTGTTGTTAGATCAGCAGAGGACACCCAAAGACCATAAGACCAGACCAGTGACAACAGCTCTTTTATTTAGAGTGAGACTTCAGCAGCAAATACAGGCAGGATGTCCCTCTTTTATACACACCTGGACCAGGTGTCAACCAATAAGATTTGAATGTTTTCCCGCCTGAATTCTCCATCAATACACAACACCTATGGTATAAATAAATTGAAATGATGCAGCTTACTTAGCTTCTAGATGCAACAGTGTGGAACCATAAACTTCATACTATCAATCTTTAAAGGACCCTATTTATGAAGTGGGCAAAAGATGACAATGCTCTTTATTTTTATTAGACTTTTAACCCACATTTATTACTTTATAAATAACTTAAGGTGATGAAGATTTCTAATATTTCTTATTATTTTCCCCAGAACCACCTGTGAGGTGAGTTGGGCTGAGGGTGATTGGCCAACAGTCACCAGCCTGTTCTCATACCTGAGATGTGACTAGAAATCTCAGTTTCCTACTTTCTAATCTGATGCTTTAAATCATTAGACCAAACTATCATATATTATCATTTTTATCATCATTATTTTAGCATTATTCCCACAGGTGTAGGGTCTGCTTTTCGGATCAGTGAATACTATTTTGCAGAGTCAAATACAGCATCCAAGTTATGTCTGCATTTTGGCTGTAGAGCCATGGACTGCGACAAAATAATTGACCAACTGGCTTGTGGGCTGGGCCTAATGTTGGTTTATTTCTGTAGCCCATTTATTTCTGTAGTCCAGAACCCTCCCATTCAGCAACTTTTAAGGGACAAAACTCTGATTGCTTCCATTTGTCTTAGGAAAATACCATCCCTTAAGTGTCTATGGAGGCTACCCTCCCTATCTAGGATTGGAAGCATCACTGGAAAAAGAGGCTGTCAGAAAACGCTAAACTCTGTATAAATAACACAGCAGCGCACCGCCTGTATAAGAAGGCGGACCGAGTGGCGATGCCTCGGAAGGGTTCCATAGGAATTAATGCTTTTCCTCAGAGGGCCACAGAAAGTTGTGGAAAACGAGGTAAAAATGCCAAAGTTGTTTTTAGTGCCAATGGAGGTGTTTGCACAGGTTGTTTTTTTTGGGGGGGGGCGGGGCGGGGCGGGGAGAAAGCAGTCTCCTTTGCTGAGGAAAAGCGAAACCAGCCAGAACAATTTGGACTGGACTCAAAAGGGGACACGATAGCTGCAGGAGCCTCCTTACTCCGCGCAGCCCAGCTGTACAACAGAGAGCAATTAGGCGGGTCACGTGGCCATCGAGGAATGCGATGCATGCGTGTACGGGGGTGGAAGGGAAAGATCTGGAGCAGCAGCAGCGGCGGCGGCGGGGGCGCAGCTCTGCTGCTCACAGCGCCCTATGCCTCTGCACAAGCGGGAGCAGCCGCTGGAGTGGCAGTCAGGAGAGCCAACCGGAGGGGGTGATTCCTCCCCGGCTTCCTCCAATCATGCTCGAGGTCTCAGCGACATCCTCGGCTCGGCAGGGTATCCTGCGTTCGTGTGCGGGAGAAATGCTGACCGCCTGCGTCTTTCGGAGGGGACCTCAGCATCGGTGAAGCCGGAGCAGTGGAGAGGGGGCGGTGACAGTGCCTGGAGGCTGCAAAGGTGACTATAGCGATGCCGGACAGGCTGGGCTTTCGGCCGAGCGGGGGTTGAGTGCTCGGCATCCTCAAAAGGCGGAGGTTCGGCGCGACCGGGACAGAGACGGGCTTTTGCGGAGGAGAAAGTTGAGGCGCGCGTGGAGATGGGCTCCCGAGTGTGTGTGTGGGGGGAACTTGAACTGCTGCCCCCCCCCCGCGCCCTTTTCCTCCGTTCGCCCTTTGCAGGCAGATGCCCAAGGAAGCTTTCTGCGGCTGCTTGGCTCAGGGGCGGAGGGGGGGGGAGAAGAGAAGTTTTACTTGTTGTTCCCTATGGGGAGCCCCACTGAGTACGTCCCTTTCGTTTCCCTCCCCCTATGGAGCCGCGGTTCACCCACAGCGGGTATGTGGGGTGTGTGTGCGTATGTTTGTGTGTACTCAGCCTCTTGGATCCAGCAAACTGGTGGTGTCACGGTGAAAAAATTCATATAGAGGCAAAACCTATGGATGCCAAAACTGTTCAAAAAGAGTTTTCTGTGGAATGGCTTTGCTCAGCAAGACTTTTTGGAAAAGAGAGTTGGGAGGATCTCCTTTAAAAAACAAAAACAAAAGTAAATCTGCACGGAGAGGGGAGATGTTTTCTTTTCCCCAACATAAATGCTTAATGTGTTGCCCTTTAATAAATGTATCTAATTAAATCTGTGGGTTTGAGTTCGGTCTAGAGTTATTTCTCCTCAGTGTTTCTCTCTCTGCGTGTGCACGGGATGATGTTGTTTCAGGGTTGGGCATGTATTAAGAATAAAATAATTTAACTGCATGGAATTGAGTTGTGAATCAGAAGAGTCTGTAGGCATTTCTTTATTTATAATGTTGATGCCTGCGGTTGCCCGCTTCGCACTGATTGAGGTCAGCAGTGCAGCTTTCCGAAGTGTAAAAAGTTCCTTTGGAAAGATGGTGGTGATGCCAAGTGTACGTCCTGATTCCTCCTTAATCCTCTCCAGTGTCTATTGCAAAAGAGGGTGGCTCACTAGGGGTGTGGCAAAAGTGATGGAGTCTGCACAAGAAAATGTAACTGCAGAAAAGGGCCTCTTCAGTGGCCAGTTTTATTCACTTGCCCAATTGTGGGCTTATTAGAAGATTCTGGGTGGGACTATAGAAATGCTTTCTTGACTTCTGTAGTGAGAGGTGGGGTCTTTTCCCCCCAGCAAATAATCACCTTACACAGAAATGATTGAGGATGCAGTAGTTAGATGACTGATTGACAGGTGTGTTCTGGTGTGGATATCTTGAGTCCCTGCTTCACAGTGTAGTCGTGGAAATAAAGGGAAATTTCCAGATAGCTCATCTTGAGCTCTTGAAGAAGAGGTGTGGTGGAGATCTTACCAATCAGTAACATTTTATACAGAAAATTCATTTAAGATGATCCCTGCCTACCTCAGTATTACAGAAAAAAAATCCTTTGCTGCCATTATTGAATTATCAGCAAATGTAGACCAGAGACTTTACCCATGACAACTTGAAGTCATTTCTTGTGGTTGGACCCATAAGTGTCCCTTAATATCTGTGACTTATTTTGGATTAGTTTTTGTGTGATTCCACTAATACTAGAAAGTGAAAATAAATATGTTATCAAAGGGCTGGCTAATACATTGATTAAATAAATAAATTTATGCACCTGCCAGATTTATCTTCTGGAGACTTTGAGAATCAAAAGAATTGATTCTTTTGGTGGATGGAGGTCACCGTTTGCATTTAGATTTTTCCCATTTATAAGGTATGAGAAGCGATGTTGAGGATTATGGCACAAAAATGGGAGTTGCTGCAGAATTATTTGAAAGAGGGACCTAAAAAAGCTGTAGTTAATACTCTAAGTCTTTGGGAGAACAATGGGAACATTTAAATGGAATGCAGAAGATAAGTTTGCAGTGTTAAATGAAGCCTCTGAATTGTTAATTTTGAATGATAGAAGGAAGAAAGTATTAATCGTATAGATATTACTTATAATAAATATACTAAATATATATATTCATGCACTATGTATAATTAAGTCAGTTGAAATAGAATGTCAGTTTTAATTAGGTCCATTCTTGACCCAACCAACCAACACTTTGGAATATGGCTGTGGGCTTAATTCCTACTTGAAGTCTCTAGTTTAGAGAGACTGGGAGGAAATGTCATTGTTTTAGATAATGTGTCAAAGGCTGAACTGAGATAGATTTTACAATTAATGAATTGTTGGTCTTGTGTGCTTAGAATGCTGGTTGGCTGAGAAGATTTGGCAAGGGTGATTCTGTATGAAAGAACTCTTGACTTCAAATGAATGATTTGTGTTTTGTGGCTCAGTCCTAGCTTTCCCATGTGTTCAAATCTCGGACAAGACATTTGCCTTATCCTCAACAGCTTTTTAGCAATGTAATGATTATTTATGATAAATTGCATTCTGCCACAACTAGTTTTCACCTTTTATTAACATGAAAAGATTCTGAAGATGTGAGAAAGAATGTTCAGAGGAACAAATGCTACTTTAGATTTTAGACACTTTACTCAGGAATAATTGATTACTGACCTTGAAAGTATAAAGATGCATCACTTTGAAGAAAGCTCAACATGCTGAATTATAGAAGATAATGTTTATCTTTTATTTGAAATATTAACTTTAAGATAAGTCAACATTGTTTTTGAAGTAGATTGTTTGAAGCTGAGAAAAATGTAATCTAAGAAATAACTGTTGTAAGATACTGTATGGTGTAAAATGTGGTGTGCTCATCATGCTATTCCAATATTTCATAATTCACAGAACATAGAAATTATATCACGGATGAACAGGGAACCGGCCTATGTATATTAAATAACTTTAAAAAATTATGTTTCCAATATTATATGGCTTTATGAAAGCTCTCTTTGAGTGCCACAGGTGCAAAAAGGTGAACTTTAAATATTTTGGATAAAATATTTAGAAGCATTGTTTTCAGATCAGCTCATCTTTGTATGTATATCCACTTGACAGAATTTTAGGAACTGGAATGCTTTGTTAAAATACTGTAGTATCTGGCAGTTCACTGTGTATTTCGACATTCAAATGAATTAGGAAATTCCCAGAATATTTATATAATGAACACTTGAGGAAAAGAAAAGCAGCCTTTGTAGAGAAACTATCAATGGAGAGATATTTTTTTTTATTCATGAAGAATCCTAAGTTTTCTTTTTTTAAAAATCCATCTGAGCAGAATTGCATTTGGTACCAGCAATGAGGGGAAACCCGCTTTAGTCACACATGGCTCAATAAGTGAGCCAGATTTCCATTTTATGTTGCAGATTAGAGCAAGAAAATTGGCAGATCACTCAAAAAGATCCAACTTTAAATGAATAAATGACTCAGTGCACTAAAATTTATGATCTAGCATAATGTATTGGTGGAAGATTAAGAGTTTGGAGACTGTCACAAGGATTAGTGTTAGAAAGACAGGACGATTGTTTTGGAGGATTTTAAAGAATAAAAATGGCCTTAAGGCCCCTGAATAACTATAGGCTCCATTGTGAAGCTACAGAAAGGATGATTGTAGATTGTCATAGGAAGGTAGAGATGAGATTTGCATACTGCATTAACTCAAATTGTTTTAACTCTCATTTATTGAATGTACACAATTAGCTGAGTTTGCTCACCACATTTCAAATATTTTAGCCACCAAATGAGAAGAGAGGACTCATTGGAAAAGACCCTGGTGTTGGGAAATTAAAGCAAAAGGGGAAGGGGAAGGCAGAGGAAGAGATAGATAGGTCATTGACACAATGAACGTGAATTTGAGCAAACTCTGGGAGACCTTCTTAGAGAAGGCTTGGGGTGCTGTAGTCCATGGGGTTGGCAAGAGTCAGACACAACTTAGTGACTGAACAACAACACATTAAACCAAAAAAGGAGCTAGCCACATAAGAGCTTAATGTGGTGGATGAATCCAAAGTTGAGCAGGTGCAAATAGAGAACTAAGATTTGGCATTTGTAACAAATTCTTGAGATTGAATTCTAAAATTGTTGCAATTTGTAGCTGGCTGATGTGGATTTTTGTATATGAGGAGGCTGTAAAGTAGAGAAACTTTACTAAATAAAACAGGTTTGTGAGAGTTTTTATAAAGTGAAGATTCTGAACAATGTGAGTCTTAGGTGTATGAGTGATTTGGATATTTTTAACTCATTGACTCTACATGGTAGTGAATTCAAGGTCTTATAGTCCAACAGTCTCATGCGTCACCAAATGCAAAAGTGTATCATGTAGGTCAGGGGTCCCCAACCCTCAGTTTATGGTCCAGTACCGGTCCGCAGCATGCTAGAAACTGGTCCGCGCAAACAAGCGAAGCCCCATCCATGGGATGCAGGCAGAACACGAAACTCCCTCTGGTCCATGGAAAAACCTCTCTCCTCGGAACTGGTCCCTGGTGCCCAAAAGGTTTGGGGCTGCTGATTTAGGTTTGCCTTTGCTGTACATCCCTTGGATAAAATAAATGAATGGGACAGGTTTTAAAATTATGATATAAAGCCTATTAAAATCTGTTAAGGGAAGGCATCTTCTAAACATTTGGGATTGCAGCTCTTAGAGCTCCTGTTGACTGCTTTCCATATTGGTTGAAACTTTTCAGAGAGGAAATATCAAACATTTTGGAAAGAAAATTGCAAACAGGCAATCAAACTACTTACACCAATCTTGTAACATAGCTTCTTACTTTTTAAAATAAAAAAATGTATATTTATAATGGAACTGTCATATTAAACAAAAATGATTAGCAGGATTAGATCAGTACAGTATGATGAGTTATACTGGGATCAAATTTCACAGCTTAAATAGATAGAAAATTATATAAAACTAATATCATGAATAGGCAATACTTTTTTTTCCTTGCTAGGAAACACTGCAGATAATTTTATTTGAATCAGAACCCTAATTGCTATAAGGAAATGTTTTACATATTGGTCCATTCTGCAGTTCCAGTTAAAGTGAGTTATAAATAACTACCACTTATTATTTACTTGTCAAACGCAACTCAATAGTTTCAGTATTTAAGTTATGATTTAGATATGAGCCAGCAGTGTGCAGCAGCTGCCAAAAAAGCCAACACAGTTCTGGGCTGCATAAATAGAGGGATAGAATCAAGGTCACGTGAAGTGTTAATACCACTTTATAATGCCTTGGGAAGGCCACACTTGGAATTTTGCGTTCAGTTTTGGTTGCCACGATGTAAAAAAGATGTTGAGACTCTAGAAAGAGTGCAGAGAAGAGCAACAAAGATGATTAGGGGACTGGAGGCTAAAACATATGAAAAACGGTTGCAGGAACTCGGTATGCCTAGTTTAATGAAAAGAAGGACTAGGGGAGACATGATAGCAGTGTTCCAATATCTCAGGGGCTGCCACAAAGAAGAGGGAGTCAAACTATTCTCCAAAGCACCTGAGGGTGGAACAAGAAGCAATGGGTGGAAACTAATCAAGGAGAGAAGCAACTTAGAACTAAGGAGAAATTTCCTGACAGTTAAAACAATCAATAAGTGGAACAACTTGCCTGCAGAAGTTGTAAATGCTCCAACACTGGAAATTTTTAAGAAAATTTTGGATAACCATTTGTCTGAAATGATGTAGGGTTTCCTGCCTTGGCAGGGGTTTGGACTAGAAGACTTCCAAGGTACCTTCCAACTCTCTTATTATGTTATGTTAAGTATAATTAATATTGCTTGTAGTTCAGATATGGCCTCTATAGGCTGAAGCCAATTACTCAGTGGTCCACGCTGCCAAAACTTAGAGGGCACTAACACCTGCCCCTTTCTTCTAAATCATTCTAAAAATGCAAATCATGGAAGGTGTCACCATCAGACACCATTATCAGCCCAAGAGTGCCATACACTCTTGAGCTGGCACTGAGTTCAGGGCATCCTGCCCCAACCTGATCATTGTGGATGATTGGAATTTATATTTTAAAACAGCTGGAGGGATTTAAGTTTTGTGGAAAACGTATGGTTCAGGGCAATAAGCCAATGTCATGTGTAGTTCTCAATTAGTGTAGTTAATAAATCTCATGAGATAGTCACATTATTTGAATTTATACTATTCGAAGTGATATTTCTATGGAAAATATGGTAATTGATTTCAACTCAGAAATAGATTTATTCAGAAACAGGCAATGAAAATTTTAGATAAATGTCTTATGTATATTAATCAAATATTAAAGGATATAAAAATATCCTCACAATTTAGAACCATGGTTTCCAAAGTATCAGATTAGTTATAGAAGGCAAAATAAAACAAAAAATTCTATTATAGATTCAGGCATTCCAACATGTCCTATTGTAGCCTCGACCTTATTCATGTCATTCAATCACATCAAATTGTGGCGTTAATGTAATGATGAGCTTTTTCTTTTTTTAAACTTGTACTGACAGACATTCTCTTTTCTCTATTTTGAACACACAAAGATTAGCAGTTCTTAAAACCACAGTTGCAAATTCACATATGCTAGCCTCAATTGTGTACACGCTACCTTGATTTACCCTTGAATTTGGGGTTGCATTAAATGCAATCTGGTATCAATTATAATCTGTCCTAAACTGAATATCACATCATTCTAACTTGTACTAAATGTGGCTATCTGTGTTTGTAATTGTTAAGAAAGACTATGCTGGAAGATGCTTGAAATGTAATGAAACAAGAAACAAAACATACATGCAAACACATATTAAACCATTGCTTAAAAGAAAAAAACACCTGTCTTGTTAGAACTAACGAAAAGTGAATAAACTGGAAAGTGCAACCTCAGAAATGCAAATACATTAAATTGATACATTATGATTCTCCTTATAGTCCTGATTCAAATTTAGGGAATAGTAATGCTAATGAACAACTAATCCTTTAGTCCATGCATGGATAAGCAGCTAACCCACACAAGCAGCACAGAAGTTCTATGTTTAGAAAAATCTGTTTCAGTTGTTAACAAAGCTTGTATTTTATCTGACAAACCTCTGAATATACTATGGTAACTTTCAAGGTTAAAAATTTGTCCTGCTTACTCTTCCATATTGCGGATGGGAATAATTGAATTACAATATAAAAAGTAGCTTAGAGTTGTTTTCCAGAAATTTAAAATGTTTTTCCCCTCACTTGAATGGTTATAATAAACATAAAACATAAGAAAAAAATTTTTAGTCTGCAATATTATTTTAGGAATATTCATGGCAATTAGCATATTGAATCATTTGAAATAAAGTACCTCATTTTGTTCTAAAATATGTAGAGAAAATGTGTTGACTAGTATCTATAAAATAATTGAATTAGAATTCTGTACTTTATTACCACAACAGTACATATCACTTTGTAAGAGCGGTACTTAAGTTTATTCATTTGCAGAAATATAACTAATTAACTGTTAGTTAAAATCTGTTTTTTTTGAGTTATGGAGAAAATAATAAAATTTATCCTTCAAGCTTACTTTGAACTTGGTTCAGTTTATAATAATGTTCCACATTAAAAATATGCTTGGGGAAAACTAATATACTAAAAGAATCAAATTATTCATAGGTTTGTCTCAAATGACACCAAGCTCTATGTGATAATAAATACACAGCAAGTTATTGATGCTGGCTTTTTTTTCTTAAAATAATAAGATAAGGAATAGAAAAGTGGAACATAAATAATGGAATCACAATCTATGATATAGAAAATTAATTGCTAAATTATACACGTTGAAAATAGCAATAGTCATGTCTTTGAGATGTCTTGATTGCGTTCATGTTATTATAGACATCCCAGTATTTGTAAGATGGATATCACAACATTGAAAACCATTGAAACATATTTTGCTTGCTCAGAATATTCTTGTGAGATTCAAAACAAGTTCCTTTTTTTTCAAGCTCGGGAATATTTAATTAAAATTTCCACTGTGGGTGTCAGTTCTGCAACCCCTTAGTAAAGAATGCATATCATATGGTAATTATCCAACAAACAATGGCCTTTTTCTCTTTGATTCACAGGTAATTGAGACAAACACCCCAAACAAAAACTGGCACATGACATGTTAGATCAAAGTTTTATTATATTAAATTCAGGGTATTTCTCTCACATACTGAAATGCTTACATTCGTGAATTTAACACATTTTACTATTATGTTTATTCACCACCCATCTCAGTGTCATGGATTCGGTTGGCTTCCCAACCTATGAGAGACACACGAAAACTGATGAAAAAGTATTACTGTACATGTTGTGGCCTGTTCTAAGGCTGTATCATGCAACGTGGTTCCTTTCCTTGGCATTTTAACATGGGGATGTGTCAGTTTCACAATAGGATTTTAGTAAAGCAAAAATCTGAAGCCAGCAAGAAATTTTGGCACAGTCCTAGCAAAAAGTTGCTAATATCATAAGCAAATTGGAGAGGAGTACTGGCAGTGGGCCTCTTCCTTATAAACTACTGGCAGGGCTAATGTACTGCGAAAATGCATGAAAATGCAGAACAAGCAAGCTGTATGCAGTCCCCACAACTTACGACCACAACTGAGCCCAAAATTTCTGTTGCTAAATAAGACAGCTGTTAAGTGAACTTGGTCCCATTTTATGACCTTTCTTGCCAAAATTGTTAGGTGAATCATTGCATTTGTTTAATTAGTAACACGATTGTTAAATGAATCTGGCTTCCCCATTGATTTTCAGAAGGTTGCAAAATGTGATCATATGACCTTGGGATACTGCAGCCGTCATAAATATGAGCCAGTTGCCAACTGTCCTGATTTTGACTAGGTAACCATGGTGATACTGCAACAGTCGTAAGTGTGAAAAATGATAACGAGTCACTTTTTTCAGTGTCGTTGTAACTTCAAATGGTTACTAAATGAACTGTTGTAAGTAGAGCGCTATCTGTACTTTAGGTCTGGTATTTTAGGTTTGTTTCTGGATTTAAAGCTTATTGATGTCATTTTTAAACCCCGTGTTTCTTGTTGCTAAACTTACAAACTCTGTCCTTAATTCCTTGTTGTTTAGGATTATGAATTGATTTGAAGTTAGGCTTATCTGGATTTAAGCCTCATGCCATTTAATCATAAATTTGTCAAATTATTTTATTACAGAGTAGCCCCAGCCCATAATATAGGCTTAGAGAAGGCTTAGGAGTATCTTTGACAAGAGTTTACACTTTTGTTATTGGTAAGGGCTGTTGGCCAAGTGCCTGAGTTAATTGCTGAGTTAGTATAGCATGATAACAAAAGCACAGTTATACTGCAGGCAGTCATTTCTGTATCAGAGTAAAAATGGAAGATGTTAGGACAAATGAAGGAGAGCTTAGGTTGGTATAATAAAGATAGATTTTCTGGCACAGTATTTGTTTGAGAACCACTTACTAAGTGTCTGGCACCAGTAACCTTAATGGAAGTTTCTGCTATTAAACACAAGCAAAATGGTATTGAGTGGATTCATGATGTGGTATAGTTGTGGTGATCTTATTTTCTTGGGGGAAAAAAAATAAAGGACACACCTGAAAAAGGTGGAAATCTGAAAGAAGGATAAAATTTTCAAACTGTAAGGAAAATTCTAGAACGAAACCAAGAAAAACTTTACCAAAATGCATAACCTAATAAAAATATCTAAAATCAAACAGTATATTTAAATTCATTTTAAAAAGACAATTCCATTTGCATGCTTTTTCACAAGAATATGAAAGAGGCTGCCTTTTTGTGGTGCTGTTTGTACAGTAAAAGTTAAATGATAAAAATAAAAGGACAGAAGTGATTTTTGAAAAATAAATAAATGTAAATCTAAATCTATTTCTAAAATAAAGCACTACCTATAATAAAGGACACACTAACATTGTAGATTGGCATAAGGCACTGTTGTACTATAATGGCTTCTGCTACTTTATTTATTAGGTTTTTCTCCATCTTTATTACTTTATAAGTAACTCGAGGTAGCAGACATACTATTACTTCTTTCTAATACTATTACTTCTTTCTAATACAATAACACTGTGAGATGGGTTGGGCTGAGAATGACTGGCCCAAAATCACCCAGTGGCTTTCAAGTCTACAGCAGGACAAGAACTCCCAGTCTCCTGGTTTCTAGGCCAGCACCTTAACCACTATACCTAATTGGCTCTCAATAGCCCCAAACTCTGCAAATAAATAAATACATAAATAATAGAGCACCATCCTCTGACTTCAAGAAACTCTCGTTCTTAAACATTTAGGCATGTTTTCTATCATGTAGTCAGTATGGTATATGATATGTTCTAAAAATGTGAAAAGATGTTCACCTGTTTTAACTTGTCTTTTATTACAGAATCATTTATTATACATTGAAAAGAAAACACAGTAGGGAACGAAGAATAGAATGGAAATGGAAGGATTCCCTCCACCACCACCTCCTGAAGGTAATACAAATTTAAAAAGTAGGACTGTTCATGCTAAATTGAAAGTACCTGCATTTTAAAATACTTGAATTTATTTATTTTGTACGTTTAAGTCATTGTTGATGCCTGGATACTGTCTGGCCTATTTCCTGCAATTTCTTTAGCAAGATTTCTGGGAGTGGTTTGCCACTGCCTTTTTCCTGGGGCTCAGAGATAGGGACTGCCCCCCTTCATGCCTCAGGTGAGACTAGAATTCATAGTCTCCTAGGTTTTAGCCTGGTGCCTTAACCACTACATCAGGGTGGCGGTTTTTAAAATAATTCCTTAAATGTTGTTTTACTATTCTGAATTACATCGTTGTTGTTGTTTTTTACTGCGTTCTTTGTTTTCATAAACTCATAGGGAAAAGATTCTGTGTCTAGCATGTGTTTTGGATTTCCTTAAGATTCCATTGAATGACTTCATTCATTGGCGCTGGTTATTACAGATGAAAAGTTGTTTCTAGTAATTATTTTCATTTGTTACAGTATACATTATCTCCTATCTTGAACTGGATCCCTATTATTGTGGGATGGTTATGCTAATGCAAGGTTGTTTACAATGCAGCTTTTATTTAGGGTGGATAAGTCAATATATGTGATGGGACAGAGCCAGTGAAAACATATGTGAGTGTATAATTTTCTGGAAAATGTTGACTAAACGTAGTTTGCAATCTCTTTTCTACATTAGCTATATCTGTTTGTGTTCTGGTTAGGGTTTTAACTGGTTCTTCATGGAATCACTGGGTGAAGCCATCTATTTGCTGGGGGGTTAGGAATCATCAATAGCCTCTAGGCCAAAGAAATGACGCTGTCCAAGTTCTGGCTCAGTACCTGGATCCTGTGGAGATGTGAATGGGGGAGGCCTGATTGTGATAAGGATTCATTATCTGTATCTGGGGATATTCAGTGAGGTCACTGTTGCCCTTGTGTGATTGGTCACAGTCTGGGGGTCCTTTTGGACTGACAGCTGCTGAAAGAGAAAGAAATTTTGTACAAGTTCATCTGGTATGTTTGTTATACCCCTTTCTTGAACCAGGAGGTCCTTCAGGACCAAGGAGGTCAATTACACCTTGGTCTCTCACAATTGGATTACTGTGATGCCTTCTACATGGGGCTGCCCTTGAAGACTACCCAGTAGTTATACCTGGTAGACTGCGGTAGTCTAGGCAGTGGTGGTTGTGTGTGTCCCCACTGCTTCAAAATTTGCAATGTTTTTTTTATAAAAGTTTTTTATTTTTATTTCTAATAAAACATATATAAATGTACAGTCTCTTTAACCATTCTTATCACACATATTATCATTCTTCATCCTAAAACTTTAAAATACATTAGGAGTTGCTCTTCCACCATTCCATATCTCCCTTCTTCCACAACAACCATTCCTCTCCTCCTCCCCTCTTACCCTTCCCTCCCTTCTACTTTTTTTAACTTTCTTCTTTCCTCCTCTCCTTCCCCTTCTCTCCTTCCCCTTCCTTTCCCCCATTCCTCCCCTCTTCCTGTCTTTCTAACCCTCTCTCCTACTCTTATTTCCCCTCCCTTTCTTCCTCTCCTTTTCACTTTCTTCTCTCTCTTTTCCTCCCTTCTCCTCTCTTCTTTTTATTATTATTATTATTATTTATTAAATTTTTATACCGCCCTTCTCCCGAAGGACTCAGGGCGGTGTACAGCCAAAGATAAAACACAATACATATACAATTAAAACCAACAATTAAAACCTAGCAAATTACAAAAGGCTGATAAGTAAAAGTTTAAATTTAAAATTATAAAAGAATTTAAAAAACCCAATAAAAACCCCAGTTTAAGATTAAAACTATTAAAACCATTATGCCAGTCCCGCTTGAATATATAAATATGTTTTTAGCTCACGACGGAAGGTCCGAAGATCAGGCACTTGACGTAGGCCAGAGGGAAGTTCATTCCAGAGCATCGATGCTCCAACAGAGAAGGCCCTACTCCTAGGGGCCGCCAGCCGACACTGTTTGGCGGACGGCACCCTGAGGAGACCTTCTCTGTGAGAGCGTACGGGTCGGTGGGAGGCATAGGGTAACAGCAGGCGGTCTCGTAAGTACCCGGGTCCTAAGCCATGGAGCGCTTTGAAGGTGGTAACTAGAATCTTGAAGCGCACCCGAAAGACCACAGGAAGCCAGTGCAGACTACGCAGCAGTGATGTTACATGGGAGCTGCGAGCGGCTCCCGTTACTACTCGCGCAGCCGCATTCTGGACTAACTGTAGCCTCTGGGTGCACTTCAAGGGCAGCCCCATGTAGAGAGCATTGCAGTAATCCAACCGAGACGTGACCAGAGCGTGAGTGACTGTGCATAAGGCATAAGTCAAGGAAGGGCCGCAACTGGCGAACCAAGCGAACTTGGTAGAAAGCCCTCCTGGAGACGGCCGCCAGATGTTCATCAAAGGACAGCCGTCCATCCAGGAGGACACCCAAGTTGCGAACCACCTCCTTTGGGGCCACTAACTTGCCCCCAACAGTCAGCCGCGGCTGCAGCTGACTGTACCGGGGTGCCGGCATCCACAGCCACTCCGTCTTGGAGGGATTGAGCCTGAGTCTGTTTCTCCCCATCCAGACCCGTATGGCTTCCAGGCACCGAGACAGCACTTCGACCGCTTCATTCTTCCTACATGTCCCTCTTCTCCTCTCTCCCTTCTTTCTCCGTTGTTTCTATTTTCAATTCAATATTTTGTCAATTGATATTCGCACAACCCTGATCTTACAGTCATGGCCGAAAGTGTTGGCACCCCAGAAATTTTTCCAGAAAATCAAGTATTTCTCACAAAAAAGTATTGCAGTAACACATGTTTTGCTATATACATGTTTATTCCCTTTGTGTGTATTGGAACAAAACAAAAAAAGGCAGGAAAAAAAGCAAATTGGACATAATGTTATACAAAACTCCAAAAATGGGCTGGACAAAATTATTGGCACCCTTAACTTAATATTTGGTTGCACAGCCTTTGGAAAAAATAACTGAAATCAGTCGCTTCCTGTAACCATCAATAAGCTTCTTACACCTCTCACCCGGACTTTTGGACCATTCTTCCTTTGCAAACCGCTCCATGTCCCTCTTTTCCCAAGAGCAATTTTAAGATCTCTCCACAGGTGTTCAATGGGATTTAGATCTGGACTCATTGCTGGCCACTTCAGAACTCTCTAGCGCTTTGTTGCCATCCATTTCTGGGTGCTTTTTGACGTATGTTTGGGGTCATTGTCCTGCTGGAAGACTCAAGATCTCGGACGCAAACCCAGCTTTCTGACACTGGACTCTACAGTGCAACCCAAAAGCCTTTGGTAATCCTCAGATTTCATGATGCCTTGCACTCAGTCAAGGCACCCAGTGCCAGAGGCAGCAAAACAACCCCAAAAATCATTGAACCTCCACCATATTTCATTGTGTTCTTTTCTTGTAGGCCTCATTCTGTTTTCGGTAAACAATAGAATGATGTGCTTTACTAAAAAGCTCTATCTTGGTCTCATCTGTCCACAAGACGTTTTCCCAGAAGGATTTTGGTTTACTGAAGTACATTTTGGCAAACTATAATCTTGCTTTTTTATGTCTCTGTGTCAGCAGTGGGGTCCTCCTGGGTCTCCTGCTATAGCGTTTCATTTCATTTAAATGTCGACGGATAATTCGTGCTGACACTGATGCTCCCTGAGCCTGCAGGACAGCTTGAATTTCTTTGGAACTTGTTTGGGGCTGCTTATCCACCATCCGGACTATCCTGCGTTGCAACCTTTCATCAATATTTATCTTCCGTCCGCGCCCAGGGAGATTAGCTACAGTGCCATGGGTTGCAAACTTCTTGATAATGTTGCGCACTGTGGAGAAAGGCAAATCTAGTTTTCTGGAGATGGACTTGTAACCTTGTAATTGTTGATATTTTTCCACAATTTTGGTTCTCAAGTCCTCAGACAGTTCTATTCTCCTCTTTCTGTTGTCCATACTTAGTGTATCAATGCAATGACAATGCAAAGACTAAGTGAACTTTTCTCCTTTTTATCTGCTTTCAGATGTGATTTTTATATTGCCCACACCTGTTACTTGCCCCAGGTGAGTTTAAAGGAGCATCATGCTTGAAACAATCTTATTTATCCATAATTTTGAAAAGGTGCCAATAATTTTGTCCAGCCCATTTTTGGAGTTTTGTGTGACATTATGTCCAATTTGCTTGTTTTCCTGCCTTTTTTTGTTTTGTTCCAATACACACAAAGGGAATAAACATGTGTATAGCAAAACATGTGTTACTGCAATACTTTTCTGTGAGAAATACTTGATTTTCTGGAAAAATTTCTGGGGTGCCAACACTTTAGGCCATGACTGTATATCCACATTTTCCTTTCAATTTCTTTTCTATTTTGCTGGTTAGACATATATCATCCTTAACGTACATTTATATAGTACCTCTTTTTTCATTTCCCCCCTCCTTCCTCCTTTTTCATTTACTCTGGTGTCATCTGGATTTCTATTTTTTTTTGTCTTTTCTCTCATTTATTTTTATTTGTATTCCTGTTCTAGCCAATCATAAAAACATCACCATGTCTTGAAGTACACCGATTCCTCTTTATATTTTAATCTTAATGTTAATCTGTTCATTTCTGCACATTCTAGAATTTTCTTTATTATCTCACCTTCTAATGGGATTTTTTCTGCTTTCCAGTTTTGTGCAAATACTATTCTAGCCGCTGTTATTATATGTATAATCAAATATGTATCTTCTTTGCCATATTTCTCCGGTAAAATTCCCAATAAAAATGTCTCTGGTCTTAACTCTATACGCTAGTGTAGCATTCCTTCTAACCATGTTTGTATTTTAACCCAATAATTCTTTGCTTCCTTACATGACCACCACATATATGATCCTGGTGACATTTCCAACATTTAGCTGATTTGTCTTTAAACATTTTTGCTAACTTTTCTAGTGGCATATGCCATCTATAAAACATTTTAAAATTTGCAATGTTATTGCCTGGCTTCTGGGTGCCATTCCGTATACTGGTTATTAACTATCGGTATAAAGCTCTTCATGGCATCAGCTTGCCTTCTTGACGGACTGCTTCTCTCCATTTGTTTCTACCAGTCCAATGAGGGCTGATAAAGTGGACACATTCTGAATCTCATTAACCAAACAGTGTCATCTTGCAGCACCCAGAAAGCATGCCTTCTTGATGGCGGACGCTGTCCTCTGCAGTGCTATGCTCTAAAGCAGGGGTCCCCAACCTTGGCAACTTTAAACCTGGTGGACTTCAACTCCCAGAATACTTCTGGGAGTTGAAGTCCTCCAGGCTTAAAGTTGCCAAGGTTGGAGACCCCTGTTCTAGAGGTCATACTGCTTGAATTTCCACAAACTATAAAAACGTGGTTGTTTTCCTGGGCTCTGGGAAAGGATGGTGGTCATACTCCTTTGGCTTCTTGGTTTTTATTTATATCAAGGTTTTCTCTTCAGCTGTACTCTCTTTTTGATATATGTTGTTTTCTTTTAATTATAAGTCCCTCAGAGTTATGGAGGAGTTGGGCAGCCTCAAATTTCAATTTAATGAATAAAATATGAGTTGCTCACAATTAACCATGAGACTTCCTGGCTTTGATAATTTTCCCCCTTAACTTCCAATCTCGGAAGATGTGTCTGTTTCAGGCTTTTCTAAATTAATATTGTATTTTTATATATAACAAAACCCCAGCTATTTGGGGTTTTGTTATACGGAAAACATCATAGTGCCTTTGGTGTTTTCTGTCTGTCTCTGTCTATTTATCTGTATCTCTCACCTACCTGCCCCTCTGTCTGTCTTTTTCTCTTTCTCTCTTTCCGTCCCTCCTCCCCCCCTCATTTAGAAATGACCCATATCCCTCATAGAAGGACTCTGAGCAGCATAAAAATGAAACATATACAAAGATAGTTTTCATATAGTGCACTCATGGCAGGGAGTGCTAGGCTGACTCTGAATTCATGAATGATGGAATCCATAAAATACCCTGATACTCCCTGAAGGATATCTGATACTCAGTGAAAATTTGCTTTTGCAGGCTGTGTTGTCTTTTATGCAACACTTAATCAAGTTTTGTATGCTTACAGAATTCCATTTGCCTAAGTATTTGAAAAGGAACACTGCCTTTTAATTCAGCCATAAATAATATATTATTTGGCTGAAAAAATGTGAAAATGCTGCCCAGCAGCAAATGTTACTTCCTTCCAGTATGTATTAAGGATAGTTCAACCCCAAATGTAAAATAAAATAGCTGTCTCTTCTGACATTGCCACCACTGATTTCCATCGTACTGTCTCCATTATACAATTTCTTGGGAGTTCCATATCATTGGCCCAGTATCTCTATGACAAAAACACTTTATTTTTTTTAATGTGAGATAGCATATCCAGATCTTCTGAGTTATGTTTAGGATGAGTCTGAGGGATTTAATAATTCCATTGTATTATACTTCGTTTGCTGTAAAGAAAATCGTTTTTATGTTCCACAATCTTGAAATACCACACTATCCAAAGACAAATGATTTATTTTCTGGAGATTTGGGAAGGCTGGGACCACATTGGATGGAGAAGCATCAAAAGTTAAAACCTGTTTTTCGAACCTTTGGCTACGGCCAGAATTAATCATACAGCTTTATTTATCTTCTAAAACTTTATCTGTGTGTAGAAATGTTGTTCAGAAACTTTGGTGAAGAACATTCAACTTTTGGTAATTATTTAATGAAAGTATATTTAGAAAAAGTAGAATACTACCCTGAAATACAAGAAAATATGGCAGCCTTTTTATAAATTAATGAAAAACGCCTGATAGACTTCAATCTTATTTATGACATTTCAGAAGTAAATTCTACATATGATCACAAAAAATAGTTAAAATAATTTGTGCACTGGTTGTTGGTCATATTTGTAAATTATGAATTATTAAAATTCATGGAATTTAGGGTGAAGAGTTTAGCAAAGAATTTCATAGGAAGTCTGCCTGACAGAGCCTTCTTTGAGGATTGTAAGAATATTGCTTAAACTGAACTTTGTATTATATGGCATTTGTTTGTGAGAAATGCCCATTTATGCACACAGACAGTTACAAAAGATGGTACAAATGGAGCCAAGATTTAAGTCGAATGAGAACAGCTTCTGAATTGTAGCCCTCAATAGTCCTTTTTGTGGAAGCTGCTGGTAGATTGTTTGGTGTCTGAATTTCTGTTTTAAAAGAGAAGAGTCTTTTAAAAAGAAAGGGAAAAGCCAAAGTGTTTAATTAAAAAAAATCAGAAAAAATAAAATTAAGTAAACCAGCTTTAATTATTTACTTTTATATAACAGCCATGCTTCACAACAGAGAGATAGAACAGAAATCTTTTTCCCTCACTAATGTAAGCAGGGTATTGTGCATTGTTAATTTATACATGAAAGAACATATTTCCAATTAAATATAAATCTCCCAAGTCATGCTGGGTTCCTGGTGACTTCATGGACATGCCTAGTCAGTTTCCTTGGCAAGAATACAGAAGTGGGTGTGCCATATTGGGATTTCTTTCTTTTTTACTCCAGTGTGTAGTTTATAGTTCTGATATTCCTTTAAGGCCCAAAATCAGAAGTTCCCAACCTGGAGTGCCCATAGCCACAGAGGGTACAAGATGGAATTTCAGGGTGTGTGATAAAGAGTGGCTTGTTTCTGTTAAGGATGAGTCATAAGTCACAATTACTTGTATGTGAATATAATCAAATATTTCTTCAGGATGTGGGGCATAGGACCACAGCTTTAGACGTTGTTAGTCTTAAGGCAACTATTTTGATTCTAAAATCAAATCACTCTGTTGATTTCTATCTAGTGTTATGTGGAGGCCATGTAGAAAGACCTTGTTTCCCTCCCTATTTTAAAATCAAAGACTGCTGTCAAAGAAATGGATTTTAGTGTTCAGTCAAGCACATAGTGCAGCTATTCTTTTCACTCTTGAATAAATTGTTCTTCACAAATGAAGAAAATAAAGGAAAAGCGATGTAAAAATGCAAGAAGGCTACCAAAGGAATCCATGCAGCAACTTGAAAATGTTAGTGTGGGTGATTTCCTTGTACATTTAATTGTAAATATAAGGATAAAGTGAAAATATAGTCCTAACGGTTCTTATTTTAAGAAAGTATTGTATGTTTAGAAGTCCGTCTGCTCTCGCAGCTCCACATCAAGACATTTTTGTATCTCTCCAGACCCAAGAAAGCTTTTTTTATAGATGTTTTGATTGTTGTGGGAAAGTTTCAGCCTTTCTGGGAAGACCAAATTGGAAACAAGACCAGATTAGCTAATCCTGGTTTAATGTAAGGCTACACTAAGAGACTCTTGCCAGTCTGAAAGTGCAAATATCCCACTGTCTCCTTTGCAGTCTGAGCACTTTTTTTGGAGATCCTTCTGAGCTGCTTTCTACATCCATTATGCAGTTGTAGGCTATGATCTGTTCTTTGTTATTCTCCCCTAGGCAACATGTCCCATCCCAAGTCATTCCCATATACTAAGGAGATATATGCACAAAAATGTAACCTAGGCATTTACTCTTCCATAAATTTATTCTTCCATAAATTTGCTTTTACTTTTCCATAAATTTGGAACTCTTTTATGTGTTCTTAAAAAAGGCAAGACCTTCCAGTCTTAATAGGTTTTTTTAAGGTGTTGATTGAATTTAAAATGATGAGATGAAAAGTATTTAGTACCCATTTAAATACTCCAGCCATTACCTTCTCATAGCTATATGTTAAAAGCAGAAATTCGGCTGGGCCAGTGATTCACATAACATTAAAAACGCATATGTGGCCAAAGTTCTGAGTTTTGTCTTTATTAAATATTTATTTTAAATTTTTTGTTTTATTGCTCTGACTTGAGAAACTCCAAGTCAGAAAAGGCTAGCAGCTGATAACAATAACAGTTAAGGCTAATTGAGTGGTAAGAATCCAGACTTAGATAGTAAGTTATAAATACAAAACATATTTTATTTATTTTATTAATTGCCATCACTGGACAAAATAAAGGTAAATAAGAATGGTGTTGACTGGAATAGGGTAAAGTTTGATCTTCTTGTAAAGTGAGTCAAAATAGACTAAATGTTTAGCTAGAACAGAGGTGTCAAACTCACGGCGTCATGTGACGTATGGTGACTTCCCCCCCTTCAATAAACTGGGGGTGGGCGTGGCCAGCACATGACGCATCTGCCCTGCAGGCCGCGAGTTTGACACCCCTGAGCTAGAAGGATCAAGAGAAATCAACACTTTCACACAGCCTCTAGTATTGTTTTATTCACCAGCAGGCAAAAGCTTTGAGACCTTCCTCAGAGAAACAATTAAATAACATAGCCATCCTTGGCAGACTACAGACCTCATCTGTTTTGGAATCCACCTTTATTTATTTAATATATTCCAATACTACTCCCCATAGATTCACTTTTGGATAAAAGTTTCTCTCGCAATATAAAATCTCTGGGTATTGTTGTTAGACCAATTTTTTTCTAGTAAACACCCAAGACTGACATCACTGCTCCTTTGAAATATGCCTGATATCATTTTTAATTAAAAAAGAGCTTATCTAATGACTTTGTACAAGAATCTGCTACCTTTCAGTTGGCCAGTTGTTTATTTCTTGTAATATTTGTGAATATATAAGTCAGCTTGTTATCAAATTAGTGTTGTAATGTGAGGTGATAAATATTTTAACAGAGTTTACTCTGAACTAACATGTAAGTTAATATTAAAGCATTGCATATTCATACTCGGGGCTGTCAAACTCCCGGCTTGCAGGCCGGATGAGTCACATGCTGGCCACACCCGGCTTAGTGAAGGGGGGAAAAGTCCCATACATCACGTGACGCCGCTGTAATGACATGAGTTTGGCACCCCTGTTCATACTGGAGACATGTTCTATATAATAGGAATACAGATAGTCCTCAACTCAAGACAGACTAATGGAGACTGCCTCAGAAGTCGTGACAGCTGTTAAATGCTCACATGATTGCCTCATGACACCCCCTCCCCCAGGCCTTCCAAGTCCCCCTGCGGCACCCTGTATTCTCCTTTCTGTCCCTGCAGTTGATTGTAAGGACAAATGACAGTATGGGCACTACAGCAATGAACTTAAAACCAGGTCATAAGTAGCTTTTGGGGGGAGGGAGTCTACTGTAACTGGGTGGTTACTAAGCAACCTGTCATAAGTCAAGGATTACCTATAAAAGGGTTATAAAAGGGCTTGAGAATGTTTCCTGTCATAAATTTGTTTGAACCCAGGTAGTTCATTTTGGTTTTAGGAATACTCATACATGATGTTGGTTATATAAAAAATAAAGTTGGTATGAAATAATTTAAATGTTGAAAAGTGTATTGGAGATTCTTACTGGCTTTAAACACCTTTTGATGGCTGTGTAAGGATGCTGATCACTAAGAGCAGATTGTTTGCATTCTTCTGTATCAGCATCGATTATTTGGAAGTTCCATATTTTTAATTTGCTTTTAAGAATGATGGATAAATTGATTGTATTTATATCAAAATAATATATTGCATACATTACTTTTGAGCAATAACAGCTACCAACTAAACTAAGTAGTGGCATTTCTTCTCATGTATCTCTGAATTTTTACCATATGCTTCCTATATACTTCCAACACTAGTTCTGCAGTAATCAATACACATTATAATTTTGAAAATAGATATGCATAAGATTGGAATGTAAAATTGATATGTGAAGCATACTGAATTCCTAATGTCCTAAGTCGAAATGCTAAGTGTTAAAAGTGTGATTGTAACTCATTTCGTACCCATTGTTTGTCAAGGGTTTGGTTTGTCTTTTCAAGATGTCCACTTTTTAGTTTTAGGAAATGACATACCAATCACTGCTGCTAATGAAGAAGAGGACGAAGAAGGAGAACAGTTTGACTTTGATAGTGGAGATGAGATACCAGAAGCGGACAGACAAACTATTTTGCCAATTCAAGAAGCAGCAAATTGTATAGGTACATGATTCCAGGCAAAATAAATAATGGGAATGTTACTTTTTGCAAATACGAATTGCCTTTGAGAGTGACTCTATAGTCCTTGCAAATCATCACTCCTGGAAATCATGGATTGAACTAATTTGGGCTCTCAAAGATTAAAACTGTTCATTGCATGAAAACCTAAATGAGATTTGTCCCAGGAAAAGCTATACGTAAATTACTCTTAGGGACCCATGCAATTTAGCCACTATGAGATGACACTCTCAATGTATAGATTCAGAGATTACTCCAGTGCCAAGAGATGCAGCTTTTTGGAATTCTCTGTCCTGCCTGCCATAAGAATTTGCAAGAGCAGGACAACAAGACAACTGTATAAAATTGTCAGATTTTCTAATACTCCTACATTGAATGGTGAGAGTTGTATAATTCAGGACAAGTCACTGCTTGAGTTGCTAAAATTTTTCTATCTATGTCAACCTGGTTCTCAGTGGAGAGAAGTTTACAAGACTTGGGCTCTCCAGATTAGAACAGCAGCTGACAGCAATTGAAGAAACCAACCTGAAGGTGGCTGAAAACCTTGGTATAAGCTCAGGCAACAAAGGAGAACAGAATTGTTATACGCCTATTTTGGATTAAAATATGTACATAGGTATAGACATACGCTGTTTTCCCCCAAATAAGACATCCCTGATAATAAGCCCAATCGGGCTTTTGAACGCAAGGCAATAAGGCCAAGCGCTTATTTCAGGGTTCAAAAAAAATATAAGACAGGGTCTTATTTTCGGGGAAACACGGTAGTGTTATTACTATGCCTATGCTATATTACATTATACTTGGTATAAATACAATACATTAGTATATAGTATAATATGTTAAGGTAGAAATTAGGAAAATAAGCAAGTTTGTTAAATGTATAACAAAAGCCTTTTAAAGGCTTTCCTTTAAAACACAGGAAAGATAAAAATGGTCTGTTCATTGGTGATTTGTACCCACCCCCATCCCCCTTATACTTCAACAGTTACCAATCCCAGGGGAAAAAAACCATTAGGTTTAAGGAATTGCAGATAAGTGCCCTTGTATACTCTGAAACACCCTTTCCCCTTCCAATCTGAAGCACTCAACACCTCCACTCTGTTCTAAATCTCAAGGCCGAACAGTTTGCCTACAGATTAAACACTCAAGCTGTGGATCCTACTTGTATGCAAGCTACTCTAAAATAACACAGCATTCCGTCTCACTGTTATTGGACCTCTACTATAACACCTATAGAAATATTTGTAGCCAGTCTCCACCTCTCTTTTCAGGCCCCAAAGGCCTCTTGGGAGGTGGGGTTTTTTTTTTTTTTGTAACGGTACAGGAGGAGACCAAAATTGATTTCTGCTGCTTTGCAGATAGTCTGTGCTGAGGTGGAAAAAGAAGGTGTTTTACCACCTGTTGACTGGCTGCAGTTTCTCACCATTTCTGTTGGAGTGATGAAGCTACTGAGCTCTGCTTCCCCTTTCAGCTTGCCTCCGGCTGGTTTGCTGAAGTCCAAGCCCACTCTTCCTTCCCCATTACCTGCCTGTCGAGTTGACAGCTGCAAATTCTTCCTTTCTGTTCTTCCACCTGAAACAAATATTCCTTCAAACCAGGGGTGAAATGCTCCCGGTTCGGACCGGATCGCCCAATCCAGTAGCGATGGCGGCGGGTGGTTCAGAGAATCGGTAGCAAAAATCCCCAGCTGAGCCGCACGATCATCAGAGGTTGTTGTTTTTTTTTACTTTTAAAAGCATTTTTTCTTCGGTCGAAAAAATGCTGTTAAAAGTTTTAAAAAAAGCCTCTGATGATCGCGTGGCTCAGCTGGGATTGTCAGAACCTTTTAAAAGGATTTTTTTTACAACCTCTTCCGCCGAAGAGGTTGTAAAAAAAAAGCTTTTAAAAGGCTCCACGGGCGATCCCAGCTGAGTTGCCTGATCACCAGAACCTTTTAAAAACATTTTTTTTTACAACCTCTTCAGCCGAAGAGGTTGTAGAAAAAATGTTTTTAAAAGGTTTTGGCAATCAGGCAACTCAGCTGGGATCGTCAGAACCCTTTAAAAGCTTTTTTTCCTCTGGCGATCCCAGCTGAGTTGCCTGATCATCACAGGCTTTTAAAAGCATTTTTTACAACCTCTTCAGAAGAGGTTGTAGAAAAAATGCTTTTAAAGGTAAAAAAAAAAAAAAAAAAGTTGGCCACGGCCACCTAGTCACATTACCCCCACCACCAAGCCACGCACCCCAGAACCGGTAGTAACAAATTTTACATTTCAACCCTGCTTCAAACATTCCCCTGCCCTCAGCATTTTCCTTTTATAATTGGAAACCAGGTGTGGTCCAATGCTCTCCAGATTGCCTTAAAATCCCAGAGGGAGAGAACAAAGGGGGAAAAAGAGCTCTTGTTGGCCATTGCAAGGCTTTCCTTCTCCTCCTGCATTATTCTGGGAAAGACAGTTGCTTTAAGGCAAACTCAATTTCCTTGAGGACCACATCAGAGTTGTGTTTTTCCTTGGGGGCTGGGGTGGGCGTGGCCAGGGAGGGCATGGCCAGCATGATGTCACTCGTATCGGGGGCGCCTGGTGGCCCAAGCGCTCTGCCAGCTAAACCGAACTCCCAAGCTCCGTTTTTGGCCGTGACGGCTACCTGCGGCCCTCTGCCTGCAAAAATGGGGTTTGGGGGGTGCTGTGTGCTAGCAGAGGCACCGTGGGCTGTTCCTTCACTGTTTCCAGAGCGGCCCTGCAGGCCAGATCCAAGCACCCTGTGGGCCGGATCTGGCCCACGGGCCTTGAGTTTGACACCCCTGCTTTAAGGAGTCCAAGACCAGCACTACTTAACTACTCCATGTGTGCTCCAAGCACCATTTTGCCCTCAGATCTGAAGTGCAGTACATAGAAAGTAGCTTGGTTTTGAAGGGGAGGAGAAGCCATTTTGCAGAGGGAGGAAGTTTGATTTTTTTGCCCTCATTATGAGAAGAGTTGCTTTGACAGCAATATGTATCTTTTGTATTCAAGGGAATGAAAATCTAGAAAACCTAGAAGAAACTGAGAAAATGCAGAGCTCCAAAGCCAATGCAGAGGGCATCCTACCACGGGTAAACCCATACTCTGTCATAACCATTTCGCCAATGCAGGAAAAGGAGCTGTTGCTGTCACCAGAGCCAACCACACAAGATGGAACTATAAGTCCCACCCTCTCAAGTGGCTATTCGGTTCCGGTGCCTTGTGGCTATGCTGTGCCATCCAATTTGCCATTGATATTGCCGGCGTATTCCAGTCCTGTTATAATCCGCAACCCTTCTGTAGATGAAGAAGGTAGTGTAGAGCTATGCATAATTATATTGTTAAAAAATAGAATGATTTTCCTGTCAATGTCCTCTAATTTCTTGGATATTTTGAATCTTCGTTGAAATCCAAAGCTATGCACATTGCTCAGTGGGTTGGACATTGAGTTTTGCAACCCACCACATAGCTTAAATATCTTTGTTAATATCAATAAAATTTATGTAGTCTGTTAATGATAGTTTTGTGGTGTTGACAACTTATTTTTTGTGCTAGAAAGTGTCAATTTTATTAGGATTGTGTTTTTAATAAACAAAATAAATTCTTAATAGGAACCTCCTATCTTTTCTTCCTCTCAAATTCTCCCTGCCTGGTTTGTCAGGCTTTTGGTAAAACTTGGAGCGTGTGCAAAGGGATATTTGAAAAGCAGAAAAAGTCTTCTTGCAGAAGCAGAAATCTGTGTATTCTACATTGGATTATAGAAACTCTTAACCTGTATTTCTCAGTTTTTTGAAATGTCTCTATTTCTAAACTATAAAAAATATTTACCCAATGTATTGTTATTATCCTTCTCATCTTTCCTACTATCTTCTCCTGTTGGTTATCTATGATTTATCACTTGTTGTATATTATGACTAATGGTTGTAACTATGATCTATGATATATAATCTATCACTTTGTTTGTATATGTATGTACGCTGAGAGTTTATGCACCAGACACAAATTCTTTGTGTGTCTAATCACACTTGGCTGATAAAGAATTATATTCTAACCATAGATTATAAAATGAAAGGGGTTTTACATATATGCACGGAAGGATATAGCATGCCCTTTTTGCTAATTTAAATATTTATATTCCCATATTCATAAAATGCATTATTAATGGAGGCCTTTAGAAGTCCACTGAACAATATTTAAGAGCAGGAAATCTTACTTGACAAATCACTATAATGAATGTTAATTTTAAATACTTTCCCTTTAATGTCATGGTGACTGAGAGATTGTATCATTTCTTTAGCAAGTGTTCATATAGTAGCCGAAGATGGTCATTCAAATTCTCAGAGTTCAGAAGAACCTCCAAACAGGTAAGTCAAATATTTAAAGACATTTATTGTGAAAGTACAACATAACTGTAGTATCTAGTACATCTGGAGTTCAGTAGAAAAGTAGTGTTTTAAAGAACAGCAGGATTAGTACATGTTCAGGAAAAAGTGATAAGATCCTTCCACAAGTCCGTCTTTTCATAGTCATATTCAACTTCTTTAACAATACAGACCATGTCTATGGTGATTCTCAATCATCCAGATCATGGTTGTCCCAAAGGTGATTTTTTCAAGAGGCAACTGGATTTCCTTGTTTTTCTTTGAAGACGTTTTGCTTCCCATCCAAGAACTCTGATGAAGAAGCTTCTTGGATGAGAAGCAAAACATCTTCAAAAAAAACCAGAGTCCAATTGTCTCTTAAAAAAAAAAAAAAGCACCTTTGGGACAATACAGACCATGGTTAATAATGCCTCTCTGTTGGTGGAATGACATCTGTGAAATAAATGCTCCTCATCATGCTTATCCAAAATCTGTTCCAGAAGATGTCTGATGTCTGATTATGTTATTATCGGATATAGGCTGGTATATCTAGCGCTACAAATGCCTTATTACTTCTTTGAGGGTAGTCAAGCTGTAGCAATGTCATGTCTGCCATTTTTTCCAAAATCATCTATTTGACCATCTATTGAACAAAGCAAAATGCTGCACTAAATGAACTTTCTTGCTTTATATAGATTTTTAAAACCTTTTTCCCCTTCTAGTTCCTGTAGCAAATGCTTTTTCTCTTCAATATCTGTTTTTTTATTCCTATTGCAGCCTGACTACCTGCCCCTGTATCTAAAACTTAATTATTACTGTGACTCATTTCTGAGTCATTTCCCAAAACCTACCCTTTATAGTGTCTTTTGTAAGCAGTTCAGGTGGACATTACCCGTTTACAGCTGTAGACAGTGTTTTTCAAATCGGGGTTTTGGGTGGGTGGCGCATGAAAGGTAAACATTTGCTAGGCAACATGGACCAAATCAGTTTCCTAAATTTAGAGCCAGTGGGAATACACTGGCAATCTTCCACATGGCCTTATTTGAACAAAAGCCACCAAGTCTCTTCAGTCCATGAAAGCAAGGACATTTTTTCCCCCCAAACATTTCTAGGAAAAAGTCCTCCTGTAACGTCTCGAGATTTTGTTTGTTCCTACACTGTCTCTTCCCAGTGACACTGGAAATAAAACAGCTGTGATGCAGAGTGGCATATTAGTTCATCTTTGGCACTTGTTTTTATGTGAAGGAGATCATGTTAAAAGCAGCCACTCTATCAGACTGTATCAGAGAGAGGAAACAGTTAAGGGAATTGTTTGTTCAATAGCTTCTGGGCAGTCAAGGGAACCAGAGTGTGATTTTTCACACCTGCTAGTGGATAGTAAAGATAAAGCAGAAATGTAGCCCTGAGCATTATTAAACAGGTTGCTTTTTATCAGGGCTCTGGTGTGCTTTGGATTTGGTCTCCAAGAGGTCCTTCAGCGTGCCCAGCTCTGCAAGCATAGAACTGATCTATAAAACTTTAGAGGAGCCCAGGGGTGAAATCTAAATTTTCCCCCTGCCGGTTCTGTGGGCGTGGCTTAATTGGTGGGTGTGGCTTGGTGGTCAGGTGACTGGGTGAGCATGGCCAATAACAATAAAGAGGTACCAAAAACTAACTTTCACACTTTACACACACACACAACACAACACAACTGACTCACACACAATTTAAAAGCAGTTGCACTTCGCCCAAAATGGCCCCTGCAACAAGCAGAAACCTCACACATCCACAAAAAGCTCAAAAACCAACTTTCACACTTTACATACACACACACAAAATGCCACATACAACTTTGTGAGATTTTGTGTGTTTGTATAGTTAGGGTGAAATACTACAGAAACACACCAAAACTCAGAAAGCTGCACAAATATTTTATTTTATTATTTTATTTTTAGATAAAAGCAGCTAAATTTAAAACTTTCTTAACTTTAAATTGCTATGTCTAAAAAAAATAAAACTCCTAAAAACCCCCCAATTAACTGTTTTTTTAAAGCTCTCCCCCCACCTACTTACCCAACTGAAGGGAGAAGGCAGACAGATTGAGTTGCTCACCGATGAGATGGATTGCAGGCAGGCAGATTGAAGTTGTGTCCAACAACATTCCTCCAGGCTTTCTTGTCTTCTACTGTCCCCTGGAGTCCATTTAAGCTCACACCAACTGCTTCAGTGACTCCATCCAGCTACCTCATTCTCTGCCATCCCGTTCTTTTCCCCTCAATCGTTCCCAGCATTAAGCTCTTCTCCATGAGTCCTTCCTTCTTATTAGGTGGCCTAACTATTTGAGTTTGAGTTTCATCTTTATCTTCAGGACCTGGCCCTCTAAAGAACAGTCTGGGTTGATCTCCTCTAGGACTGACTTGTTTGTTCGCCTTGCAGTCCAAGGGACTCGCAGGAGTCTTCTCCAGCACCAGAGTTCAAAGGCCTCAATTCTTTGGCACCCAGCCTTCCTTATGGTCCAACTTTCACAGCCATACATTGCAACTGGAAAAAGTCATAGCTTTGACTATACGCACTTTTGTTGGCAGGGTAATGTCTCTGCTTTTTAGTATGCCATCTAGATTTGCCATAGCTTTCCTCCCCAGGAGCAAGCATCTTTTAATTTCTTGGCTGTAGTCCCCACGTGGACTACAGTCTTGGAGTCCAGAAAAATAAAGTCTGTCACTACTTCCATTTCTTCTCCATCTATTTGTCAGGAATTGAGAGGGCTGGATGCCATGATCTTAGTTTTCTTAATGTTTAGTTTCAAGCCAACTTTTGCACTCTCCTCCTTTACCAGCATCAAGAGGCTCTTCATTTTCTGCCATTAGAGTGGTATCATCTGCATATCTGAGGTTGTTAATTCCCATTGGTGGGCACCCAAAATACAGGTCCTCAGCAGAAAGGAGGGGAAGGAAATGACTTTAGGAATTACTGCTAGCTGCTTTCTTCATTTTCTCACTCTCTTTCTCTTTCTGTTTGTTCTGGAAAAAACTGGATGACCTCTGGACAGAGGCAAGGAGTTACAAAGACTCTCACTCACTTAGAGATGCCTAAGAGAGGCAGACTAATGAAGGGCTGGAAGGGAGTGCTAATGCAAATGTACCACTGTTTTTTGAATAGGAGGAGTGAAGCTGTGTTTAGCATTACTTTAGGTAACTTTGGAGATGTGGGTCAGAGGTCTTGTCTGAAAAGATTGTATTGAAGCCTACTGAGCACTTCTTATGCCCCACCAAAGAAGATTCTTTTATGTGTTCATTTTTTTCCTGCACTATTTTAAGCCCTATGGATTCTCGGGCTTCTTTGCCACTTCTTTCAGAAGCAATTTAGTTTTGTTTTGTTTTAAGCATATTTGTCTGTAACAATGTACTGTTGAGAACAACATTTCATGGAATATCTCTTTAAATTCAGTAATTAACATTGTAGTAATTAATTGAATATTCTCCTACTCTACTCCTACTTCCAAGTCAAGATGCAAACAAGATTGTGCTTCAAGGCAATTGAATACATGAAAATCATCTTTATTTTCTCTCTGTGTGTTTACTTTATAGTGAAGATAATCAGGGGAGCACAGACGAGAATGCCTTGGCTAAATGGGTGGCTGATCCTGCAAATACAGAGTGGATGGAGAGTGAGTATGAATGACCAACAAATACCTCTGCGGGAATTTAACAGTCTTGGGTCAATGGTTCAGATTGCTGCATTTATCAGATTAATTACACTCTGGACCAACATCTTCTGGAGGCTTGAACTGTTTTCATTATTCAGATGATATTTATAAATTCCAAGTAGGCAATGCAAAATTGTCTGCAAAACGTGTCAGTTTGAGTGTGTAATAAACTGTTTCAAGCAACTTGGCACTCTTTTAATCTCAGAACCATCCTGTTCCAAGATGGAAAGGCTTCTAAAATGTTTGAATAGTCTGTTTGCTGCTGGGGTGGGAAATTTCATATCATTTGAAGCTTGTAACAGTTTGAAAGATTTGTTTTGCATGCCCCGAATTCAGAGATTGTTTCTCTATTTGCAGAAATGTTACAGTAGTTCACAAAAATAAATATTGTATTATGTCCAATCATGTCTTGGTACTCTTAAAAAATGTTGGTTAGTTGCTTGATAAGGAAATTATTTACATATGTGAGTTAGATGAAACACATAAATTGAAAGGCATATATCTTGTACAAGTTCAAAGATATAAATAAAACCTGAAAAACAAAATGTTGTATTTGACGTGTGTTTACTTTTTCCCATGAATCTGGAAGAAAACCTCTTCACTGTAAGGAAATCCAAGGAATTTGGAAAAAAGAACTTTGGAAATTAATTTGAATTGACTTTCTGAAATAATATATGCATTGGATATTAATTTCTCTTTTTGTTTTAATTGCATTCACTTCTTGGCTCAAAATCTCAATTGCTTTTTGTAAATATTTGTTCATTAAAAAAAATACTTTATACTGTGACAGAAATGAGAAAGAACAGATATGAATTCATAGACATCTGAAAGTGTACTAGAAACAGACAAAAACTGAGCACATATGCTACAGTTTGAACAATGCTCCTGAGAAGGATGTAAAATAAAAAGAAATCGTTGCCTGTAGTAGTTATACAGGCTAGATATTAAGAAATCGGTGCTGAAAATGTAAATTGTCACATGAGCAATTGTATCATGTGAGGAATCACAATATAGAAGATTTATTTATTTATTTATTTATTTTATTTATTTAATTTTTATACCGCCCTTCTCCCGAAGGACTCAGAGCGGTTTACAGCCAACATAAAACAGATTCATCGATAAATTAAAAAATAATTTTAAAAATCTAATTCAATTAGGCCGAATTCCATTAAAACTATTAATAAAACAATAATAAAACCCAAGTTTTTTTAGGGCCGTGGTGGCTCAGGCTGTAAGATAGCCTGTTATTAAAACACAGCAGCCTGCAATTACTGCAGGCTCGAGTCCCACCAGGCCCAAGGTTGACTCAGCCTTCCATCCTTTATAAGGTAGGTAAAATGAGGACCCAGATTGTTGGGGTGGGCAATAAGTTGACTTTGTAAATATACAAATAGAATGAAACTATTGCCTTACACACTGTAAGCCGCCCTGAGTCTTTGGAGAAGGGCGGGATATAAATGTAAATAAATAAATAAAAAAAAGTTAAAAACTATATTACAATTAGGCCAGCCCTGCGCGGTGAAACAGAAAGGTCTTGAGCTCACGTCGGAAGGTCCAGAGGTCGGGGAGCAAACGTAACCCCAGAGGCAGCTCATTCCAGAGGGTAGGTGCCCCCACAGAAAAGGGTCTCCCGCTGGGGGTCACCAGCCGACATTGTTTGGCTGACCGCACCCTGAGGAGACCCTCCCTATGGGAGTGCACAGGGCGATGGGAGGCTATTGGTGGCAGCAGGCGGTTCCATAGATATCCTGGTCCTGTGCCATGGAGCGCCTTAAAGGTGGTAACCAACACCTTGAATTGCACCCGGAAGACCACCAGCAACCAGTGCAGCTTGCGCAGGAGAGGTGTTATATGGGAGCCACGAGTAGCTCCCTCTATTACATAAAAAGATGCATTTTTATATCTAAAATGTCTATTCAGTTGTTTACTACTTACAAACTGCAATTATGCAAATGCACTCATTAGAAGCTTATGTACCTTATGTATCGAAAATGCTTATTTAGATACATAACCATCAACATGTGTTCTAATGAATACATTTACCTAAGTGAACTTTTAAGAATTAAACAGGTTTATTTGTAAATAAATCTATTTATTTGCAGGAGGAAAACGAGGTTAGTTTTGAACACTTTTATTTGCATCTTGTTATCATTATTTTGTGTATTTATCATAATTTTAGTGTACTTTATAGATGTTTGTGTTGCACATTTTTATTATTTTTTAAAAGAAATCTCTCCAATAACAATGCATTGAAGGTTTTCCCCTCCACTTTGGTTTTAGATCCTGATGAAGTAATATATGATGATGTACCAAGAGAAAATTCAGACTCTGAACCAGGTATAAGTTTAAATTCAATTTTAATTAACAATATTACGGGGGAAATACCGATAAATGTTCCAAGTGGAAGAAATGTTTAATTTTCTCTAGTTGTCCTACAATATTTCTTATATTTTAGGCTGCTGTCATATAGAACGAAGTCTTTTTTTGGCTTTAGAATAGCATATTGGGGATTATGCACCCAAAATGATGACTGTGGCCTAATAAAAATTATATGGAAATGAAAATGTATCTCATTTCCATATAATTAAAATTAATACAGATGGTTACTTTCCAGGCATTTAATAATTCAATAATTATGGAGGTTTTTGTAGGCTCACCAATGATTCTGGATTGTGTACCTATTTTTCAATTCTGTGCTTATAGGCAGGACAATTAAACCTTGCTGAAGTGAAAAATTTAGTCGTGAGGTTGATCACGGAAGTACCATATTTTTTGGATGATAAGATGCACCGGACTATAAGATGCACCTAGATTTAGAGAAGGAAAACAAGAAAAAAAATAGTATTTGGCCTCCACGCTTCCCATTTTTGCCCTCCCCGGCTTCCAGAAGCACTCTGCAGGCCAAAAATGAGCCCGTTTTTGGCCTGCAGAGTGCTTCTGGTCACAAGTGAGGGCAAAAACAGGACACGCGGAAAGTTTGGGAGGCCAAAAACAGACCCATTTTTAGTCTGCTGAGTGCTGCTAGGTGCCGCACTCAGGCAAAAAGGGACCTCCAGAGGCCAAAAACAGGTCCATATTTGCTCTATAAGATGCACAGACATTTCCACCTATAAGTGCGTCTTATAGTCCGAAAATACAGTAATTTGGAATGCACAAAACCCACTGTGTGAAGGTTGGAATGCTTTCATTTATTTATTGGTTGGTTGGCTTAAATAATTTATATGGCTGCCCATCCCATAACAGTGACTTTGGGCTGCATTTGTGTTCTGAAGAACACTAGAATGTTCTGTTTTTCTTCTCAACTTACACATAGACTCATCCATTTCAGAAGTTGTTGCTATATATATATTAAAAAGAAGAAGAAGAAGTTGTTGCTATAGTTGGTAGTTTCCAGGCAATAGTTTGTGGTCAGAAGAAATATGGAATGTTCAAATGTTCCCTGGAATGTTCTTTCTCTATATATGGACTTCCCTAGAAATGATATCTAACAAAAAGAGTAATCTTGACACAATTATTACTCAGTTGGAAGGGATCGTTATAACACTGAAAATCATAAATCACACAGCACCAGGATATGTCAGCAAAATTGAATCTGGCCATCCTAGCCAAATTTTGCCTGGTCACCAAGGGCGGGTCTGTTGAAGCTTCAGCTTCTGCTTCAATTCCATCAACCAGTAGAAGCCACTTCATTTCAACAGGCTTTTGGTCTCAGCTGATTGACTGTAGACACCTATGTTGGGCTTTATTTAGGGTGTGTGGTTTTGTTATTTAATACTATTCTGGATCTAATTATTTTTATAAAGTGATGTCTTTGATGTTGGTGTTGTACATCACCCAGATTGGATTTGTTCATATCTGAATTTTTTGATAATTTGAGATGTGGTTTTCCTTTTTACTTGCTGTTGTTCCATCCTGGGACATTTTCCTTCAAATCAAGGTTGAGGGAGCTCTATCAAAGTTGTGCAAATACAATTCCCAGCAGCTGAGCCAGCAAGACAACTCGAAGACCACCAAATGTTTATGTCTGTGATGTGTGATGTTGTTGTGACACTACTGTAGACAATCTGATATGCAAACTCCTCACCCTAAAGGATTCTTCCCCTCTCTTTATCATTATCATAAATCAGATTGAATATGTACCAGTTTAACAGAATATTATAAGAAAATTTTCTTCTCTTTTCATTTGCTCATTTTATGTCATCTCCCCTCCCTTCTTGTACTAGGAAAGAGGGGGTAATATTTTTCTAAACAAGTGAAGGGTTTGCCAAAAGTCAATGTTATCTCAAACCTGTTGTTTTGTGCTTTTGTATATTGACTTATATACAGTTTATGTCTGCTGTGACCCATAATTTTTTTTCTATGAATACTACTTATCTGATGTGTTGACATAATGTGTTGTCGAGATCTTTCTTCTGGTCCTTCATCGCTATATGGAATGAATATATCTCAGTTATATTTCATACTGTTTCTCTCTGCCATAGTTCTTTTAGAATGTTTAGATTATTCTCAATTGTGCCACCCATGATAAAAACCATTGCCAAGAGAAAGATTTCTTGATTTTACATTTAAGCGTAGATATTTTTTTCTGAAATTTTATATATGGTGATATTGTATGCCACTAGTGCATACTAATTGGGGGGAAATACACAATATAAATATTATATAAATACACAGTTTGACTGAAATCAGCTGTTTCTATTTTGCCAGGTAGTTTTTTTATAGCGTTACTTAACTCATGGATGTCCAAACTTGGCAACTTTAAGACTTGTGGACTTCAATTCCCAGAATTCCTCAGCCAGCAAATTCTGGGAGTTGAAGTCCACAAGTCTTAAAGTTGCCAAGTTTGGACACCCCTGACTTAACTTAATTAACCTAACCCCTTTTATATAAAGCCTCGTCACCCTAGGATGACTCTGGATGATTCTTAACCGAGATTCTGCAGAAGCCTAGGGTCCCATGAGGCGTCACTAAGGGTTCCCTGGGCAATCATGATTTATTTAAAAAACATGAGAACCAAACAAAAACCCTCTAAACTCCAACATTGGGTTGATGCACTGGAATGTTTGCCAGCCATGGTGGTGGATTGTGCATGCACATGCAAGCAGGGAGATAAACCAAATGGTAGCTGATGAGTGAGCTGAGGAGGGAGAAGCAACAGATGAGGACAGATGCATCAGAGAGAATCTGCTGAGGCCTCTATACCAGGGCTCCTCCGGCTGGTGTGCTTACCTTCCTGCAGTGTAGTGGCCCACTATCTCAAGACAGACCCGGGAAATCGAGGACTGGGCTGGCCTAGACACCAGTGCAGCATGCCTGCCTTTCTGCAGGTGCAGCAGCCCAGGGGGCTCTTTCTCAGGGCAGGCACAGGTGAACTGAACTAGTTTCCAGTTAGCTTTCCAAGTGCTAGTATGACTTGGCTCCAGACTATCCTCCAGCCATCTTGTCCAATTAAACTTGACCAGGGACACTTATTTTCCCAGGGAGAAACATCTGATAATCTCACTTTCCATGAATTACATAGTATGGAAGCATGTTTTCCCCCTTTTAGTCCATTCAGTCATATCCAATTCTCAGACGTGGCCTGGATACGTCCCCTGCAGTTGGCAAGGTTTTTCAAAAATAGTTTGCCATTGCCTCCTTCCTAGGGCTGAGAAAAAGTGACTGGCCCAAAGTCACCCAGCTAGCTTTGAACTCATGGTCTCCCAGTTTCTGATGCCTTAACTATTACACCAAACTGGCATTTCATGGAGGCACAGAGGGTGTGCTATTCTATGGTAGCATCTGTATTTCAGAATAACTTTCCACTTGAATTTAGGTTGTCTTTTACAATTTTTGTCTTCATAAAAATTGTCCTGGTGGACCAGTGCCTATGTTTTTGAGTTTTATGATTTTATAATATTAAAGATTTTATTTTTTTAAATTGCAAATGGTTTTTTTGTTTTAATAATATAAATCATTAATAACCTTTGAATTGTGAAAGTAAATGGATAGATAAATGGAAATGGAGTTTGTAAGATATAAAGTAAAGGAAGGAAATAGTCATTCTTAAATATACACATAATAAAATATATTTTAGTTTATGATCAGATTTTTTAAAAATTAAAATTATGACTTTTTAAATTTAAGCTGCATTTCCTAGAGATTATATTTTCTAAGAAATTCTAAGCCTGAAGTCCAAATTTTAAAATTGGTGTATTGATAATAGACCTTTCCTTATAAATCTCTCATTATTTTTCATTCCTTGGACTGAAAATAGCAAAGAAATATTTTCATTTACGATCATAGATATTTGATACAGAATTTTTCTATGAATAGAACTTAATTATATTTATATTTTTAATGGATGCAGAGGAGATGATTTATGATGATGTTGAGAATGGAGATGAAGGTGGAAATAGCTCTCTAGAATATGGGTGGAGTTCCAGTGAGTTTGAAAGCTATGAAGAACAGAGCGACTCAGAGGGTAAAAATGGAATACCCAGTTCTTTTCTGCGTGGCAACCACAGAAGACAAGTATGTAATTCTGATGGCTTTTTCTAGCATATTTGTGCTTCCCAAACTTGTAGTAGGTCGATGTTTATATCATCTAGTTGCATTACATAATTCCAAGCCATAACAAGTACATAAAATGTTAAGCAGTTGTGAAAGAAGAGGTAGAATATCCCATGGCACTGCATGAATGGATTTGTAATCTGGAAGTATTAGATTCTACCCTAATACAGATGCTGTTATTTCCTGATATCCCATGATGTAGTTTATATACAGTGTATAGTAGAAGTTATTTAGTGTGATGGATGGTACCCACAAAGGGAGAGGTGGTGTGATGGATTAGTGAAGTGGCTGTTTCTCAGCAAGGGGGCAACACATTCCAAGGCGAGTTTGCATGTCAACAGTCAACACAGCCCAGAGGTGGATAGGAGACAGAACAGATTGAGGATAGTCACTCCCTAGAACCTCTCAAGGTTCATAGGTTAGTAAAGATTTAGTTTGGTAAGATTCTGTCTATTGGTGTGAGGAAATAACTGAATTTTGGCTGGATTGTTCTATTGTCATTCTTGGGCTGAGCTTGACACTGTTGTCTTATTAGGAATCCTAATATTTAAGATAGTCTTTAATTCATTCCTTTATAACTCTCTGTAACAACCAGATGAACCCTCAGATGTAAGTAATGTTCTAGCTTCACAACCCTATAGTACAAGTGGACTTCATTTTATGTTTCCAAAACTCAGTACGCTTCAGATCTGGCCTGGAAGAACTGAAAATATAGTGACTATAAAGCCAGATTGACTGCAAATTGATTGCGGTGTTTAAGACATATAAGGACAGTATTTGACTTCTTCCTGTGACTCCTTCTGGAAACTCTAATAAACTGAATAAAACTCTAATAATAAGAAGAAAGTGTAATTATATCATACAAAAAAAACATTTCAGTTTTCTCTAATTCTATGGCTTCGAAAATCCTAAATTAATTCATTGAATTGAAAAAACAGAAAAGAAACTCTACAAGTTGCTTGAATGATTTGAGAAAAGGTACCTTAGGTACTTAGGTACTCAGGCGATATGAGTTCTAATCCTATCGTACTCATGAAGTCCCATGGATGACTTTGGGCAGTCACTTTCAGCCCCAGGAAAACGCAAGGTCAAACCACTTCTAAAATGCTTGCTAAGAAAATTACAGGGACTTCTTAAGCAGTGTCCAGGAGTCAAGGCTGACTCAATGTGCTCTAAACACACTCAAACACACACACACACACACACACACACACACACACACACACAGAGGAATGAGGCAGCGTTCTGCCTGAGAAGCAAAGTTTTACAGAAGAGAGATTAATGTCTCCTGTTATGATGTCTGGTAGAGAAGTAAACCAGTTATCCTCTGGTAATAATTAATTCCTAATTAAAATACTTTAGGATGATCCCAGGATGAAAATCAGATGAGACAGCCAAATCCACCTGTCTCTTGGAACTTTATGAAAAGAAGGGTCAAGCAAGGTGTATTTTAGTTTCAGTGATTTTCATTCATTAACTCTGTAGTGAAAGGCATGTCTAAAGTGCTTCTTATCCACAGTTTCCTTTTCTATAGCATACGCCCCCCCCCCACATCTTTCATGGCAAAAGGCTTAACAGAGATCTCTATACCTACTAACTGTATCATTAACGTTGGTTGTGTCTCACATTACAGAGCTTGGTTCTTGGTTAACCTGAATGTTTTCTTAGCCATATACCCCATTACAGAACAAAATAGTCCAGATTGGAGCAGGTTGAAGTAACAGGACATAATATATGCATTGCTGTAATGTCCTTCTAATAATTGGTTTAAGGCCATAAGTAAAGACTGGTTATTTTTATTTATTGGCATCCCACCTTTATTATTTTTATAAATAACTCTAGGCAGCTGATACAGACTATCAATAATTACTTCCTCATCCTATTTTCCCCACAACAATCAATGAAATGGGGTCTGAGAGAGAGAGTGACTGATCCAAGGTCACCCAGCTGGCTGTCATAGCTAAGGTGGGACTTGAATTCTTTGGTCACCTGGTTTCTAGCCTGGTGTTTTAACCACTAGACCAAATTGACTCTCTACCATATGCCATGTACATTTCTTAAATATCCTATTCCTATTACATCCAACTGCTGTTTCTTACAGCATCCCCATAGTCACATGATCAAAATTTGGACACTTGGCTACTTGTATTTCTGATGGTTGCAGTGTCCTCCTGTCATGTGATCACCTTTTGTGACCTTCTGACAAGCAGAGTCAATGAGGAAGCCAGGTTCACTTAATGACCATGTTAGTAACATAACTACCACGGTGATTCACTTATCAACTGTGGCAAGAAATGTTGTGAAATGGGGCAAAACTCACTTAGCGACAGAAATTTTGGGCTCAGTTGTGGTCGTAAGTCAAGGACTACCAAAGAGCAAAATATATCCTTTTTTTACATTGCCATTCTTTTTTTTTTCCTCATCTGGCCCCCAGCAGTTTGTGCACATACAGCCCAATCACTTTAAATTTTAAGATTGTATCTTTTTGTGTGCCGCAGTTCTCTCATGACCTAACCCGTTTAAAGGAGCACTATGAGAAAAAGATGAAAGATCTGATGACCAACACAGTGGGAGGAGTAGAGATTCAGCAACTGAAGCAAAAACATGAGCTGAAGGTAACATTGTTGGTTTTCTAACCAGATAAATGTTAAAACGTTTGTTCTGCAGACACAATGAATATGTGTTTTAGTAAACCAAGCTGATGAAAAAAATTAGTTTATATTCACCCTGTGCTTGTTTACATTGCTCTCACCTTAAAATAACTTCATCAGGGATTTTATGCCAACTTTTTGGACTGCTGTTTTAATATTTAGAGAATGAAAAATGCAGTTAATTTTCTTTCTGGATTTTTTGGCTATGCTGTTGCAATTTAATTCACCTAGATGAGTCGTTACTAAAGTCTGCTTCAGTGGATATCTCTCTGGAAGTTCATGTAGATTTTAGCTTTTGTAGGCGTTTGAGTTTAAATAAATGTGGTTGTCGTTTTTCTTTTTCAGTATAAGTACCCTTTAGCATTAAATAGTTAATGTCTACTTGGGGATACCAGCATTACTTTATCTTGTTATGGAATCAGAGGGGAAAACACTTTCCATAAAGGAGCAGAGAGAGTGAAACTGCAAATGCAAGTGAAAATTGAGAGCACTGTCCTTCTTTCTCTCCAAATTTGGACATGCATGGTGAGCTATGCAAGAAAATTCTCATACTGGTTGGCCCCTTCTCCAGTTTCTGGATATGAAGATTCATACAATCAAGGAAGGAGTAGGATGGTTTCTATAAACGTTAATTTGTTCCGCTCAGCCTACTTCAAGTGAGATATGAGTTCCATAAAAATAAGCATTAAAAGTTGCAGCAGTGTTTCAAGAACATTGTAGTCCAACGTTCTGATCTCTTTATCTGCATATTAAATTTAACTTGGAGATGTGGTATCTTGATGTTAAGATAGGTCTTAAGATAGAAATGGAAGAGATGGAATAAAAATTGCAAGGTGGAATAGTTTATTTAAATTCTGTTAAGGAGGTTAAATACTGGAAAATACTGTGTGTATTGTGTATTGTGTGTTCATTGTCTCCCTGAGAGAATGTATAAATGTATGTATAAATATGGAAGTTATGCCCTAAAAAAACCAAATAAAACCGGGCATATTAATGATCAGGCATTAATCATTACTATAGGTTGTTGACTTTGGTCTCCACAACCCAGGGGTGAAATATTCCCCCCCCACCGGTTCTGTGGGCGTGGCTTGGTGGGTCATGTGACTGGGTGGGCATGGCTATGTAACCATGTGACTGGGGGATCAAAAGACAGAAACTCACTAACAATGTCCTGCTGGAGCAGGGTTGGGCTAGATGACCTCCGGGTCCCTTCCAGCCCTGGATTATCCTCTGAAGCTGTGTCTAGTGCCAGGTTTGTACTCCTTCCTTCCTTCCTTCCTTCCCTGCCTGCCTCCCTGCCTTCCTCCTTTCTTTCTTTCTTTCTTTCTTTCTTTCTTTCTTTCTTTCTTTCTTTCTTTCTCTCTTTCTCTCTTTCTCTCTCTCTCTCAAAAACGACCCCCCCTGTTTTTTGCCTAGCAGGCTTCAGGAAAGCCTGCTGAGAGCAAAAACAGACTCCCCTCCCAATAAAAAAAGGCTCCAATGATTGCCCGCCACACTGTGATTGTCAGAACCTTTTTTTACCTTTTAAAAGCATTTTTTTACAACCTATTCAGACAATAGGTTGTTAAAAAATGTTTTTAAAAGGTAAAAAAAGGGTCTGACGATCACAGCTGTGGCACGTGATCGTCAGAGCCTTTTTTTAAAAGCAGGAAGTAACGACACCCAAGGTCCACTATCTCTACCAGATCACCAAATTACTGGCCATGATTGCTACCGGATCACGTGATCCGGTCCGATCTGGGAGCATTTCACCCCTGCTACAACCTGACATTGTTCCTTTTACAAGCACTGCTTGTCATATAGTATCTGCTATAACATTTGTAACACTTTGAATTCCACTCTGATTACTCACTGAACATGCAGGATCTGGTTGTCCCTGCCTTGCAGATGCAGAAGCTCATGAGAGCAGCAAGGGAGGGCACCAAAGACGGGCTTGAAAAAACCAAAGCAGCTGTGAAGAAAGGTCGGTCATTCATCAGAACTAAGTCCTTTATTAGTCAAGGTATGCACTGATCGCCCACTACTTTTTTTTAGACTGCTGTACTAATTAACCATTTAAAGCAAAATAGCATTGAAATGGTTAACTACCTTATTTACGGTATCTTTCAAAACAACGTTGCTTCAGAAAATGGTTTTAGCTCATCGGTAAATTTGATCAGGTAAGGAAATATTAACTGAACTTATTTTTAGGAAAAAACAGAATCAATCTTAAGATTTAAAAAGTGTGTGTGTGCAATTAAATTGAGTTTATTAACTGAATAATTAAAATTAACTGAAATTAATTGAAATTAACTGAAATTGAAGTTTCACTCTCAGAAATGGAAAAGGTATTGATGATCTTGGCTGGGATTATAATGTTACTTCTGTTACTTCTGCTGTTAAAATTATATTGCTCTGGATGAACATGCTATGGTTTTTGCCTAAAGATGTGAAAACAATGATAGGTCAACTCTGCGATTCAGTTGAGGCAGTTTCTCAAGTGAAATGCTGTAAAGGTTATTGGCTACTTACTTTCATTAATGGATGTCTTAGAGGAAAAAACTTTGGACTTAACTAACACACACACACACACAAAACATGCACACCAGTTTGCCACACATGTCAAGCAATATTATACAGAATATCAAAAGGAATGAGATAGTAAGGCAAAGAAATGAAAGTCATGGCAGGGAAAAAAACCTGTGGTATTATAGTTTATAGAAACACCATGTACTTCACCCCCAATTTTCTGTCCTTACAAACCGTTCTTCCTTGTTTGTTCTTACCATGTTTGTTGCCACTTCCCTCACTGTTTTTTTTAAACAAAATTTCTTTTAAAGAAACCTTTCAGAAGTTTCTCTCTTTCAGGATCTCATCAATGACAGATATTCAACTACAACTTTTTTGGGATTCCCCTTTTCTCTTCACATACTTGTTTTGGTCCCCATCAGTGACCAAACTAGCTTGGTGTACTTTTTTTTCATACTGATTATTCATTTTTTTATGTTGTATCTACATTTATTTAGCACCTGTATTTTCTTGAAAAGAATCAGTTTGGTATAGTTGTTAAGGCACCAGGTTAGAACCTGGGAGACAAGTCACTTTTGAAAAACTTTGCCAAGAAAACTGCAGAGACTTCTCCAAGCCATCTCTGAGAATCGGATATGATTGGATAGAAGAAAAGTAATATATTCTTGATACATGGTCTTTAAATATCCTGTTCCCTCTGCATTTAACTCATTTTTACCTTTTTCTTGATATATCCAAAGCTGCCTTCCATATTACATTGTGAACAGAAGGATAGCTTAAATGAGCTCATTTTTGCTTCTTTTGTGAAACATTCCTCACAATGAACTGCATGCTACTAATGGTTACATTCATAGTGCATTTGCAAGTCTAAAAATGTATGTTTCCATTTCTGCATCTTTAGTAAACATTTTAAGAGACACAAATCCTATTCTTTTCTCTTAGGTTTTTGCCCTTTATTTTATAACTGGCAGTTCTTTGCTGCATTTCCCTGTCAAACCACTACTTCATTGCCATGCATTTCAGTTAACAATCTGAATGTATCTACATAAAAAAAAACCCACACATGGAAACTCCGAATACATTGAACATATAGATCCATCTAATTCACCCTTAATGTTAAAACGCTTGCTGAATATTCCATATTCTTCCATATGCTCTACTTCCACCTTTTACTACTATTAATCACATTCAGAACAACGTTCAATTCTGTATTTAACACTTTTTATGTTGTCATCGCTATCCCTAAACCAGCAAATGTACAATCAACCTCCTTTCTCATTCAATATATTTACCAATGACTTGGTGCGTAGAGCTGCACTGAAGCATGACAGCATTCTATGCATTGTAGATTCACGGACAGAGTATAAAGGTTTGCTACTTTAGATAATTAATTATTCAAAAAATATTGCTATATAAAAATTATTGGTACATGTATATTGAGTTTTTCTTAAAACAATGAATTCAACATTTTATTCAATAGTGGTGGAACAAATGCTAATCTTATTTGAGCAATAAATACTTTTAGGACTGATTATCTTTTTATATGAAATCCTAATATGATTTATTTCTAGAACACAGAGCTACCTGTCTAGAGGAAGAGGAGCTATTTATTGATGTAGATTGCATGCACACAGAAGCAATCATGACTCCGATGCCAGATGGATTATCCCAACAACAGGTTTGTGTGTTGGATACTCTGGAAATCTTTTTGTACATACCTTAATTTCTAACAGTAACTTCACTTTGCTACATCTTATGTCTAATTTATGTACATTTGTCTCTCACAAAATGGAAATTCAAATGAAATTAATTGTCTTGACTGTTGAAACAAATCCTGACATGTGATAAATCCCTTAAGTAGAGTCTTTGAAGAGAAACTAAAATACAACTTAATTGCATGAACTTCTATGACTTATATTTTGACATGTTCTTTCCTGATGGTGATTTTCTTCAAATCTTGCAATTAGTAACAGACAAGCCAATATGTTATGGGGATGAAAAACATTTAATTCTGAACATGCTGCTGCTTGCCACCAGATGGCATAGTTAATCACTTGTGTGTGTCTTTTATTCCTTCCCTAGATAAGAAATGCTAGATTAAACAGTTTAGTCCAACCATGAATTGACTGAAGGTGTGGGCTCAATTTAGCACATTAGAAAATAGCTTCACTTTTATTGGGGAATGGTTTCAAAGTGAGATTTCTACCTTCTTTAACTGGTATGAGAATTCATGAAGGTCTCACTGTTTTTTAATTTTTTTTTTAACAGAATAGGAATAAACCTGGAGGCCGCTCTGTACAGAGGGAATTAATCCAGTTTCATAAGAGAACATGAAATACTGACTTAAAGAGAATAGAGTGAGATTATATCTTCTGCAAAGGACTGCCCCAAAACAATGTGTGCTTAGAGAATTATGATAAATGATCCCAGAGACTAGAAAGTAGACCTGTCAATCTATCAGTCTTTGTAGACTTCTCATTCTACCTTCTTTTGCTATGGAACTGAGCTATTTGCAGCTGTTATTACAGACCGTAGAAACTTGTTTCGCAAATAATGCTAAACCATTATTGTGGATTATTCTGAGTTTCCTATGATAGAGATTAACAGTCCTCAATTTACTACAGTTCATTTAATGACCGTTCAAAGTTACAATGGCACTGTGAAAAGTGACTTATGACCATTTTTCACACTTATAACCATTGCAGCATCCCCATGGTTATGTGATTTATATTCGGATACTTGACAACTGGTTCATATTTATGACAGTTGCAGTGTCCCGGAGTCATGGGATCACCTTTTGCGACTTTCTGACAGATTAAATCAATATGGAAGACAGATCACTTCACAGCTGTGGTATTCATTTACCATATTTTTTGGCGTATAAGACACTCCCGACTATAAGACGCACCTACCATTTTTGGTGAGGAAAACAAGAAAAAGAAATCTGCCTCTGCCTCCCAGCAATTTTGCCTCGTTGCAGCAAACGGCAAACAGCCTGCTTTACTTTCATTTTCATTTTCAGCATAGCTTGATTAGCACAAGAAAAAAAAAAAATCTGTTCCCAGCAATTTACCTCCTTGCAGCAAGCAGCAGAGGCCCGCGCAGCAATAGGCGATGGCAATCCCTGCAGCCTGAAACAGCTGAGAGTCAGGAGGCCAATCCAAAGAGAATCAACTTGTGCTAATTAGGCTGTGCTGAAGCTGAAGCGGGCTGTTTCTTCTTGCTGCTTGCTGCAAAGAGGTAAATTGCTGGGAGGCAGAGGCCAAAGGATGGGAGCCAGTGGGTGGGTATAAGACGCACCCAAATTTTTACCCAATGGGGGGGAAAAGGTGCGTCTTATACTCCGAAAAATATGGTAACAACTGCAGTGATTCGCTTAACAAATGTGGAAAGAAAAGTTGTAAAATGAGGCAAAACTCACTTAACAAATTTCTCACTTAGCAACCTAAATTCTGGACTCAATTGTCGTAAATCGAGGACTACCTCGAGTTGTTTGGAAACATCCTGGCAGATACATACAGATACGCTTCCTGTCCTATAATCCTAATTTTGTTCAAGTTGTGCTATAGGAATCTGCTGCACCTTTAGAGTGGCAAAATCAGCCACATTTCAATATATTTTGCTGGATTTTACTGCATTCTTTTTTTTTTTTAGTTCAGAAAGATTTCTTTTTGTTAACCACTATTAAAACTATCTTCTTGATAGATCTTATATCATATTGGTTACTTAAATTGTATGCAGTTGTTTGATCAAAACACTGAACAAACATGACTTGCTGGTATATACAGTTGTGAAAACAATGAATGAAGACTCTTCCCCCAACCCATTATGCGAAATGTATATTTCTTTTATTTAAAAGTATAAAAATTCCAAACATGTAAATATGTTGCCATTTTGCTGCTTTAGCTGAGAGTACTTTAAAACCTACAGGGGCCCCTTCCATCTTCTTGCAGATAGGATTAAAATAGCTATTGGCACTTGTTCTGGAGTTGTAATTTCTCCATTTTCATCTTTATGGAGAGAATGGTGTGTAATTAAGCAAAGTGGCAGGTTTAGTTGTCTGTGAATGTGGGACTGCAGGAAAAAGATTTTTATTCAGTGCAGTGCAAACCAAAAGTTAATTCTGGGTATGAGTGACTGGAGGGAAGTTAAATAATATGGCTTACCTCTTTTTGCTATTACCAGTGCAACTTTAAAAAAGACTGGATGTCAGCATCATGTTACAATAACTAAAGTATATTTAATAGTGGAAATGGATTTTATAAAATTTGCACTTCACTGTGAGACAGACTGGCATTAAATCATTTTAAATGACAGCACATCTTCAAATTGTTAAATTGCAAGCAATTCTATATTTAAAGGGAGATAAACCTTACTCCCTATTACATTTAACATAAGTTGCTTTTCATGGTATACTTTTTAAGATGTCCATTTACTAGATAAGTATTATTTTGGCTTCTGGCTGGGTTTTTTCTCTTCATTGAGCTTACCTTTTTGTTTCTTCCTGTTTCTTTCTTTTTTTTTTTTTTCTGGAAGTTTTCTTTTTTAAATAGGGTAATTTTTCATAAATTAGATGTCCTATATAGATGCTTATAGCAGGAATGGTATACAGGTAGTCCTTGATTTGCAACCATTCATAGTTACATTGGTATTCAAAAAAGTGACTTATGATCGATCCTTGAACTTACAGCCGTCGTAGCATCCCCACGGTTACTTGATCAAAATTCAGGTGCTTAGCAACCAACATACATTTACAATGGGTGTAGAATCACGGATCATGAGATCATCATTTACGACTTTCCCAGTCAACTTCGGACAAGCAAAGTCAATGGGAAAAGCCAGATTTGCTTAACGACCACATGAGTCACTTAGCAACTGCAGTGATTCGCTTAACTATGACAAAAAAGGTCATAAAATTGGGAGTAACTGCCTTGCTTTTTAATGGGAATTCTGGTTCAGATTGTGATTGTAAGTCAAGGCCTACTTGTGCATGAAGTTGAAAGATAAGGAATAAGTCTCTGAAATAGTGGATACGCTTTTTCATTGATGAAATTGTCTTTCTGATTTCATTGAATTATAACTGACCAGATTCTCCGCTTTATCAGACAGAGATGACAAAGACTATTTCAGGGAGAATAAATGTTTGTGCAGAGGTATCTCAAATGTGTATGATTATGTATGATTGTGCCATGTTTAATATTATATTTTAACAGGTTGTGCGAAGATACATTTTAGGCGCTGTGGTCGACAGTGAGAAAAACTATGTGGATGCTCTGAAAAGAATATTAGAAGTAAGTAGTTGTCATTTTGAAGCCAAATAAATACGAGGAGGATTGATTCTCATTTGTGTAATTTATTATTGCTGGTATTTTTGTTTATAGTTGTGAAGATAATTCATTCAATTATAGCTTTTGATAATTACTTGATGTTCTTTTTTTAAAATTTTAGCAATATGAAAAACTTCTTTCAGAGATGGAGCCCAAATTACTGAGTGAGAGGAAACTGAAGTTGGTCTTCTATCGAATTAAAGAAATTCTTCAGTGCCATTCAATGTTTCAGATGGCCCTGGCAAGCCGTGTCTCGGAGTGGGATTCTGTTGAAATGATCGGGGATGTCTTTGTTGCCTCAGTACGTGAATGATCATAGCTTTGGGGTCACTTAAGTGTGTTTAATTCATAAATGGGCTGAACAAGTGAAATTCCAAAGAAGAACAAAAACCTCTGTCCCAAGGTCAGATCAGATTCCTTGGCTCTCCTAAAGACAAATGGTGGCAACATTTTGCTTATTGTGTTCCTGTTTTGGTTTTAATTTTATCTTCCCTTGGCACTGGGATGAATTACATATACTGTGAAGAAAATAAAAAAGTTAATAAAATGTCTGTCAGGGAATTGTGCAGCAGGTGTCCAAATGGAGCCAGAGACGCTTGACACGAACTTGTAGTTTTATATAAATAAAATAAAATAAAATATTTTATATAAATAAAATAAAATAAATATTTTACATCAATAGAATAGAATAGAATAGAATAGAATAGAATAGACTTTTTTTATTGACCAAGCAATCAGGAAATATAAGCACCAAACAAGATAGCATCATGGCAAGTATCAACAAGGCAAAAAGGACCATCTTGAGGTAAATCACAGAGCGCACAGGGCACAAAGAAGAAAAAAGGCGGGAAAAAAGGAAACTCCCCCTCTACCCCCATAGCAACCAATCACAGTGCAGATTGCCTCATGCAATCTGGTAGTAACAATCAACCACAACTGTGTGTTCTGGCTCACTGTACAACCCCAATTTTAAATATCTTAACAATGTCATCCCCAGTTGCTATGACTATCACTTGGTTTGGGAGAGTTAAACTTAGCTAAGTGTTTTAAGTATGTACTTGCAGTATTTAGGACACCATAAAATCCCTACAACGAAATAATGCATTGATACATTTATTGCACCTATTTTTAAATGGACTCAGTTTGGAGTTTGTGCTAATAGTTTTCTAGCAACAAGAAACATTCAATTTTAAGATCTTAACAGAAGCTGCATTTTTAAATCTTTCTAGTTATTAAGTCTTTGATAATGTAGATAACAATTTCAAATGAAAGGTAAATAAACTCAGAAGCCACCTCTAGTATCAGACATATTTGTCTGAAAAATTGAAAATATTTTCCGATTGCTAATTGGTTCAGAAAGTTAGGCTTTTCGTTTTTATTTTTATTTTAATGTTAACTGCATATCTTTCAAGTAGAAAAAACGAATTGTGAATCCTAAAACTAAAGTCTCCACATCCATCTTGTTTTCTTGACAAGGATATGGAAGTGATTCACCCCTGCTGCCTTCTGATGCATTGTTTGAACTTCCCAATCTAGTTGACAACTCCAAGATTTCTTCTTCCTTTTCATTTTCTACCCAAGTATTGTAGTTAAAAGTGACAGAGGTATAAAACAAGTTTAAGAATTAGATTTCCCAGACCTATTGTATCATGTTTTTAGACTAACATATTGTATTATAGGCTTTATGAACTGCAATTAACTTCATCAGATGGATGGACTTGCTTAAATGATACAGGATTTAATCAGACATTTCTTGATTTATTGCTGTTGTAGTCTATCCAGGCTGTCCTCTTAACAGCATAGTATCATACTATCTGTGACACTGAAATTATGAGGTATAATCTTAAAGGCAAATGCCAGAACAATATTATTTTATAGAAATAGCATGTCTGAGATTTCTCGGCAAAACCTCGCTAATTCAGCCTTTTGTAGAGATTCTTAAAAAGTGGCGAATGTTTTTAAATAAAAGTTTCAGGTTTTGACTATATGCTGAGTATCTTGAATACTCTTTTAGAAATATGTGTTCTATATTGTAACTGACTGATAACGTACGTTTATTTTTATTGCATCATTTAGTTCTCTAAATCCATGGTACTGGATGCCTACAGTGAGTATGTAATCAATTTTAGCACAGCTGTGGGGATTCTCAAGAAAACATGTGCTACAAAACCTGCCTTCCTTGAGTTTTTAAAGGTGAGCATTTTGGTTGCTTTGTGATTGTAGACTGTCAGAGTAACCATGACTATCTGGGAGATTGATCATTGATGAATATTGAACATCCAGTGTTTAGCCTTAAGATAGTCATGAATATGTGTATATGTTTATATAGTTGTTCAGTCACTAAGTTGTGTCAGACTCTTTGCAACCCCATGGACCATAGCACACCAGGCCACCTGCCCTCCACTGTCTCCCAGAGTTTTCCCAAATTAATGTTGCATCAATGATGTTATGTAACCATCTCACCCTCTGCTGTCCCCTTCTTCTTTTGCCTTCAATCTTTTCTAACTTCAAGGTCTTTTCCAGTGAGTCCTCTCTTCTCATTAAGTGGCCAAAATATGAGACATTCAGTTTATCTGTGCTTCTTTTGAAAAAATCTCAGTGGCTAATATAAAAAATCCCACTTTTTTATTATAGCAATGTCAAGAATCTAGTCCTGATAGAATCACTCTTTATGGCTTAATGATGAAGCCCATACAACGTTTTCCTCAGTTCATCCTTCTATTACAGGCAAGTCATGTATCAATTCTTAAAATTGCTTGAGTTTGCTATCTTTCTTGGTTGTTTGCTAAATAGTAATGGCTAAAACGTTAACATGGTAATAGGATCTGATTGTTAGTTTTTTTGTTAATTGAAAATCAATTATGTGACTAATTTCTGAGTTGTACCTGAAAGTGCAGAATTTATCCTTTAGTTCATAGGTTTATTGCTTGGTTTTAGAGTAACCCATGTTGTTTTTTTGGATATGACAGTCACAACTTCTTAGCCATTAATTTTCTGGATATTATATATTGCTAGTGTTCTTATAAAACATTGAAAGGAACTTTAGGATTTCTTTAAAATCAGTATCACTTTGAGTTTAGGATAGGGATACAGTATGGAGACAGTTCTCTCTATTGTCAGTGATGGCCCATTCTGTTATTGTCAGACCTGTTGGCTAATTTTGATACTGTTCATCAAGGGTTATTTCTGAGGAGGCTAGTTTGCATTCTAGTTTGGCTAGATGACCAAGCTTTTATACAGTTCCAACCCTGTTTGGAGGACCAGACTCTCTAAATAATTATGAGCATCTAATTTTTAGCTCCTAGGCCTCTCTTTGTGGTACTCCACAAGAGTCCACCAACTGACATTTGTACTTAGAAGACCATGAGCTACCTGAAGCTCAACACTGATAACTATGGTGTTAAATAGGGAGAAACATCTGAAAAAATGAACAAAAATAACTTGCATTTCTTAGGAAGCAAGACGAGGATTCTGTCCAAATCTTGAGAGCCAAGTTTTATCTTAGACCCTTCCATGTCATTATAGATAAGAGTAGTGATCCAGAGTTGCTTCACTCAGTTGAAGCAATTCTATTAGGTCTACTCTGCTCTTCCACATACTAATTTCTTCTTCTGCGCATGTGCAGGATGGCGGCGTTGTAAAATACATGCCGACAGCGGGTCGGGTTTTTTCCCGGCCGGGAAGCCGCGGAGGTGGCTGCTAGGCTGCCCGGACCCATCGCCCCGCAGATTATCTCCCCGACAGCCGGACAGAGATCTTTAGGTCTCGTTAGACCCCCGGCTGCCGGGGAACGGGGCTGAAGTGTCGGGCGGCAGACGGCGGATGGCGGCGGCCATCTTGGGTGGGCGCGGCATGGGGCTGCGCCCGCCGGGAAGAACGGAGAGCTGTGGCCGAGCTGCCTGGGCTTATCGCTCTATGGACCATCTTCCTGACAGCCGGATAGAGACCTGTGGGCCCTGCTGGACCCCCGGCTGCCAGGAACGGGGCTAAAGTGCCGGGCGAGCAGCGGACGGATGGCGGCGGCCATTTTGGTTGGGCGTGGCATGGGGCAGCGCCCGCCAGCGCCCGCCGGGAAGACCGGAGAGCTGTTGCCGAGCGGCCTGGAGCTATCGCCCTGTGGACCATCTTCCCGACAGCCGGATGAAGACCTGTGGGCCCTGTTGGACCCCCGGCTGCCAGGAACGGGGCAGAGGCGCCGGGCGGGTAGCAGCGCCCGCTGAGAAGAGCCGGCCCGGTTTTGTGGTTCACTGCCAGGCGGCCGCATGGGTCATCAGTGGCCGATTACCCAGCATGGGTGTCACCGGCTGAAGCGTCCAGCGGCAATGATACCAACAGTGGCCCTGATACCATTGGAGGCCACTACTAATGATGATGAACGACGGCCGCCATTTTGGAAGGGCGCGGATTGGCGCGCTAGAAATGGCCTGGCTTGGCCGAGGGTTGCTGCAGCCGGTCGTCAGGACATCGGCGACTGAGTGTGGGCCGCTGATTTTTTGGCAGCTCTGCTTAGCAGCACGGATACCAACAACCCAACGATTCACCATCATTGACCGCATTTGCCATCTTTGCGGATGCCTGGACGGTTTGCCGCACTTTTTGAGCGGCAGTGTTATCGCCGGTTTGGATACGAACAGCTCTGGCAGGTGGAACTTTGACCTTAGTCGATGGGTGACATTATGGGCAGAATTCATCAGCCCAACTTTTATTTCATCTAACTGTTGCCCTACCGGCCTTTTGGCCGTTGTCTGTGACTGTTCCGGTCTCACCCATCGTCCGCAATACCATCTACTGACCGGGAACTTTTCCTCTCCCCGCTGTTATTTAGATCTTTATGCATGAAATATACGGCTGCCGAACTTCTTCAACTGCGAGGTTCCCCCGCCTCGCAGGAATGGCCATCTGGGTTATCGAGGGCCGGCCTTAACGAGGGGTCTTGGGACCCGGAGAGGTGGCATCCGAGGAAGAAGAATTTATGGGGTTTTGTACATAGGTTTTTTAATAAGGGTTTTTTAAAGGGGGGGAGGAAAGTGACGGGAGGGGGGGAGATCCCGTCGGGGAGGGTTGGTTCAGTTCCAGTCCCAGTCCCAGTTCACGGCGTTTTCATCTGGTCCGAGGAGGGGTGAGGTTCGTTCCAGAATTGGAAGTGGGTTCCACCTGAACGGTAAGTGGGAGGGGCAGATATGGGGGAAGCAAGGGGCCGTATCGTTCGTTGGGACCACGTGTCCGCTGTTTAAAAGCGATCGTGTGCTCCGGCCCCTAGTCTTTCCCGTTCCCGGAAGGTCAGGATCCTCAGAGCCCGGCCTCCGTTGATGTTGTGCAATGCCCGGTCCGTGGTTAACAAGGCCCCTGATTTGCGATCTTATCCAGGGGAATCCACGGACTTTATGGGCATTACGGAGACCTGGCTGGGTGCAGAAGGGGTGCCCTAGTTGAACTGTGCCCGCCAGGTTTCCGAGCATTCCATCAGCCAAGGGCCCAGGGTAGGGGTGGAGGGTGGCGGTTGTAATGAGAGAGGTCTAGAGCCGAGAGACCACTGTTCCTCAGATAGCCGGCTGTGAATCCCTTCTTGTGAAGTGGGGCCATAAGAATCAGATGGGTTTGTTGATCGCGTACCTGGCTCCTTGCTACGTGACTACAGCCCTGCCTGAGCTACTGGAGGTGCTTGCCGGGGTGGCTGTTGAGATCCCCAGACTTTTGGTCATGGGCGATTTCAATCTGCCATCGGCTGGCTTGTCATCAACAGTGGTTCAGGAGTTCCAGGCTTCCATGACGGCCTTGGACCTGATTCAAGTAACTGATCGCCCTACTCACGGGGATCTGCGCTGGATCTGATTTATATCTCTGGACAGTGGTTTAATGATCTGGTAGTAAGAGATTTAGTGACAATACCGGTGTCATGGTCAGATCATTTCTCCTCCGCCTAGACTTTCAGACCGCTACTCACCACTGCAGGGAGACGGAGCCAATGCGTTGGTTCCGTCCCAGGCGCCTGATGGACCCTGAGAGGTTCCAGACGGAGCTTGGGCCGTTCCCTGAGGATCTTACCCATGGCACGACTGAAGAACTAGTCGCGGCCTGGGAACAGGCCGCGGCTGGGGCTTTGGACCGTGTCGTGCCTTTGCGGCCTCTGACCCGGCGCAGATCTCGATTAGCTCCTTGGTTCTCTGAGGAGCTGAGAGAGAGGAAACCCCGAAGAACACGCCAAGAGAGCACCTGGAGGCCCACCCGCTCCGAAGCTGATCGGACACTAGTTAGGTCTTTTTCAAAGACCTACCTAGTGGCACTGAGGGTGGCGAGGCGTTCCTACGCCTCCTCCCTCATTGCGTCGGCAGATAACCGCCCGGCCGCCCTGTTTCGGGTGACCCGTTCCCTTCTTCACCAGGGGGGACGGGATGACCCCTTACAGGGACGTGCCGAGGAGTTTAGTGGTTATCTATACGATAAAATCGCTCAGCTTCGGGATAGCTTGGACCAAGTTTGCGATGATCCAGATGAGATGACTGAGGCTCGTCTTGTTGATGTGGTTTGGGATGAGTTTGATTCTGTGGCTCCGAGGACATGGACAGGTTGCTGGGAGGCTGCATGCCACTACATGTTTACTGGACCCGTGCCTCCTGGCTGGTGCTGGCCACTCAGGAGGTGACACGAGGCTGGCTCCGGGTATTATAAATGCTTCTTTGATGGAGGGGTCTTTCCGCTGCCTTGAAAGAGGCGGTGGTGAGACCCTCCTCAAGAAGCCTTCCTGGACCCAGCTATTTTGGGTAATTATCGCCCAGTCTCCAACCTTCGCTTTGTTGCGAAGGTTGTAGAGAGTGTGGTGGCACGGCAGTTCCCTCAGTACCTGGAGGAAGCTGTCTATCTAGACCCGTTCCAGTCCGGCTTCCGGCCCGGTTATAGCACGGAGACAGCTTTGGTCGCGTTGGTGGATGACCTCTGGAGGGCCAGGGATAGGGGTTGTTCCTCTGCCCTGGTCCTGTTGGATCTCTCATCGGCTTTTGATACCATCGACCATGGTATCCTGCTGCGCCGGTTGGAGGGGTTGGGAGTGGAAGGCACCGTTTATCGGTGGTTCTCCTCCTACCTCTCCGACCGGTCGCAGTCGGTGTTGACAGGGGGGCAGAGATCGGCCGCGAGGCGCCTCACTTGTGGGGTGCCGCAGGGGTCGATTCTCTCGCCTCTCCTGTTCAACATCTACATGAAGCCGTTGGGCGAGGTCATCAGTGGCTTTGGGGTGAGTTATCATCTGTACGCTGATGATACTCAGCTGTACTTTTCCACCCCAGGCCACCCCAGCGAAGCTGTCGAAGTGCTGTCCCGTTGTTTGGAGGCCGTACGGGTCTGGATGGGGAGAAACAGACTCAGACTCAATCCATCCAAGACGGAGTGGCTGTGGATGCCGGCATCCCGGTACAGTCAGCTGCAACTGCGGCTGACTGTTGGGGGCGAGTCACTGGCCCCAACGGAAAGAGTGCGCAACTTGGGCGTTCTCCTGGATGAACGGCTGTCGTTTGAAGATCACTTGACGGCCGTCTCCAGGAGAGCTTTTTACCAGGTTCGCCTGGTCCGCCAGTTGCGCCTTTCTTGACCGGGATGCCTTATGCACGGTCACTCATGCTCTCGCCACTTCGACTGGATTATTGCAATGCTCTCTACATGGGGCTACCTTTGAAGTGTACCGGAGACTGCAGTTAGTCCAGAATGCAGCTGCGCTGGTGATTGAGGGAGCACCGCTGCTCCCGGTAACACCTCTCCTGCGCAGTCTGCACTGGCTACCTGTGGTCTTCCGGTGCGCTTCAAGGTTTTGGTTACCACCTTCAAAGCGCCCATGGCTTAGGGCCCGGTACTTACGGGACCGCCTGCTGTTTCCACATGCCTCCCACCGACCCGCACGCCTCACAGAGAGGGTCTTCTCAGGTGCCGTCCGCCAAGCAATGCCGGCTGGCGGCCCCAGGAAGGGCCTTCTGTTGGAGCTCCTACTCTCTGGAACGACCTTCCCCGGTTTGCGCCAAATATCTGACCTTCGGACCTTTCGTCGGAATTAAAACTTATTTATTCATCCAAGCGGGACTGGACTGATTTTTTAGATTTTTTAAATTTCTAAATTTTAAATTTTAAATTTTTAAATTTTCTGTAATTTTATATGGGGTATTTTAGGTTGGTCAATTTGACGGTTTTAATTCGGCCACTATTGAATAGGTATTTTAAATTGATTTTTAACTTTGTATACTTACTGCTTTTTATCTTGGCTGTACACCGCCCTGAGTCCTTCGGGAGAAGGGCGGTATAAAAGTTTAATTAATAAATAAATAAATAAAAATAAAAATGTGCCAGACATCATATTAAACCACCTCAATTTATGTTAAATTTCCAGTACATTTTTAGTAACTTCAGGCAGTAAAGAATACAGCAGGTTGATTGCTGTTTCTTTTCTATCGCCCCATCAAAAAATTACTTCAGAGTTCTATTAACTGCATATAAATGTTTTTATGACTGAAGGTGACCTCCAATTGTTTTAGAAGTTGGTTGGAATGTGGATGGACTAGAGCTTTCTCATATTAAGGCCTAAGCAGTAGAATTATTTTCTTGGCAGATAGGAGGCTTCAACTGTAGATTATTTTAAGCAGCTTTGGAAAGCTTTTAACATTTTAATTTTAATTTTTAATATTAGGCATATTCATTCATACATTTATTTATTTATTCATTCATTCATTAAATTTTTATGCTGCCCATCTCCCCTATAAGGTGACTCTGGCAGCTTACAAGTTATAAATCAAGTATAAAAATAATTAAAACATTAAGACTACATAGGTTCAGATTTTAAAACTATACTGAAACCAGAACTAAGAGATGAATGAGACGGGGATGAGGTCTTCTTACCTCGTCAGCTACTTCCAGTAGTGATTGTCCTTCTGGGGACCCCAATAATCTATAATTATTATATTTACCTGTATTATGATCCTAGTTAAATGATATTGATGCAATTGAATGCTATATATGTAAAAAAATAAATTATCCTGCCAAATCCTATGTCAAGAAGTGATACTATGCCCTGTTGTCACCTGCATGAAAATTATAGTTATTTTTGTAAATTGTAAGAAAAGAAGAGTGGAATGCAAGAACACTCCTGATCCAGTAGTTACAATGAGAGTAATGGCAATACAGATATTTGCATATTTATACTGGTCATATTAAATTCCAGTATTGTAATGTGAAGTTGCCAGATTAGACCAATGTCAGACTCTGTTGAGCAAAGAATATAAAATCTCAGTCCTTTTGTTCTCTACTTTTTCTGGCCCCTGGAATGACTTCCTATTGATGAGGCATATCTCTAGTGTAACTATGAAGATTGCTAGTAGTACGTAAATTGATTACTATTATTATTAAAGGAGCCCTAAAATCTTTCATTTCTTGGTAGTTACACCAAAGTACCAGCTTTGCAGATGATGAAAAATTCAGTTGTAGAAATTGAAGTTGCATGAAAGCAGATTTTCATGTTGTCAGAAAAGAGAACAGTAGGATGCTATGGAAAGAGAAGTCCCAAAAAATGAATTCAATAAGGGTGGGAATTTCTTACAATCATTTCCAATGAGAAGGAAAAATCCCCAAAAACAGCAATAGACACCCCAAGAAGCTTAATGAAAATCTGAAAACAAAGGAACACAAGGAATGGAAATAAGATCAGGTCACAAAGAGAGAACATGGACATATAGTTTGGAGCTAATGTAAGGGAAGAATGTGCTGAGGTTAGCAAAGGATGCAAAATATAAGCATGTTTAAAAGAAAAAAAAACACTGAATTATTTTATTTCAGTCTGTTCTATATGTCTCATCAGAATATTGTAAAGGGCAGATTGGAGGTGCGGAGTTGAATCCTTAGAATAATAGAAATGTGGTCAAAGAATATGTTACAAATGAGTTTAAAACTGCAGAACTAGTTAGAGTGTATTCTTTGATAATGAAGGACTTGAATAAGTGAGAGAATTAGTTGGTTAGTCTGGCCAAAACCCTAGATATTATCTTTGAAAAATATTATACAACTGATGAAGTGGCAAACTATGGGACAAGGACAAATTTTGCCTATGTCATTCCAAAATGGGGGTGTGGGGGAGGGCGGATCTGATGCTAGTACCTGGGAAGAGCCTAAAACAGATAATAAATAGATGGATTTTCTAGCTCCTTGAAATGAATATGGAATAAGACATGGATTTGCCAAGATTAAAGCTTGTCAGACTATTCTTGTGATTTGTCTGGGCAATTTGTTAATGGACTGTTGTAAACATAATGTACCTTGATTGCAGTGAATCATTTTACAGAGTATTCCATAACATGTTGATCATCAAGCTAATTAGGCATAGTAGGCATGATAATTAAGTGAATATATGTAAGCCAGAAGTGTAATGTGGCTGCAAAAAAAAAAGGCAAACGAAGCATTAGGCTGCATCAACCTCAGTTAATTTCAAATTAAGGGAAATATTTATTCTTGTTTGGTCGGGAAAAAGGAGGAGGAACATTGTGAAACTAAACCTTTCAAAGAAAAATTGAAAGAACTAGATATCTGAGGGGTCCTTGGTGCTCCCTGAGCTTGATTGTTTTCTCGCAGAAGTTCTTGGCTGATTGTTTTCTTGCAGACGTTTCGTTACCCAAACTAGGTAACATCATCAGTGTGGTGATGTTATCTAGTTTGGGTAATGAAACATTTGCAAGAAAACAACCAAATTCAGAGAGCATCAAAGATCCCTCGTTTCAACCCTGAGCTACAAATATCCTCCTTTATTAGCTAGATGTCTTTAAGCTTGCGGGGGAAAAAGATCATATTCTTCAAATGACCTGAAAGAATGTCATACAGGTAGTCCTCGACCTATGACCAGAATTGAGCCCAAAATTTCTGTTGCTAAGCGAAACAGTTGTTAAGTGAGTTTTGCCCCATTTTCTTGCTACAATTGTTAAGTGAATCATTGCAGTTGCTAAGTTAGTAACATGGCTGTTAAGTGAATCTGGTTTCCACATTGACTTTGCCTGTGAGAAGGTCACAAAAGGGGATCACATGACTCCAGGACACTGCAATAGTCAGAAATACATTCCAGTTGCCGAGCCTCCAAATTTTGGTCATGTGACCATGGGGATGCTACAACAGTCATAAGGGTGAAAAATGGTCATAAGTCACTATTTTTAGTACTGTTGTAACTTTGAATAGTCACTAAATGAAAAGTTGTAAATCGAGGACTATCTATACAAAAGAAGATGAAGACCTATTCTTATTGCTTTGGAATAATGTCTTTTAAGTTACAAGAGGGCAAATTTCATGTGCCCATTAGAAAAAACTTTTTAATTTCTTATGAGCAGTTTGATGTTGGAAACAATTGCCAAGAGAGTTTGTAACTGGATAGTATGGTACTTTTTAAAATTAGGTAAGTATTTTTCACTTGACATAGCAGATAAACCCTAAAAAGGATTGTATCTGTAGCTTTGGAAATGGTAGCTGTGAGACAGATATGTTTCAATGACTTCCTTTTTCTACTCAAGAAAAATAATCTGAATTAGCTGGTCAGAGCATGGCAAAACTTTCCCCCCCCCCCTCTTTTGTTCTGTCCAGGATATGTTGAAGAACACGACTAAAGGCCACCCAGACAGGCTGCCTCTACAGATGGCTCTCACAGAACTTGAAACACTGGCAGAGAAATTAAATGAAAGGAAAAGGGATGCAGATCAGCGCTGTGAAATAAAACAAATAGCCAAAGCCATGAATGAGCGTTATCTGAACAAGGTTTGGAGAACTGCACTGCTTGTTTTTCCCTTATTTCTCTTGTAAAGAATGTTTATTTGAAAAATGTGTACAACTGCAGAGCTCACAAAGGTGACTCTAGACAATGTACAGAGATCAAAACCCAAAACAATATAGTTCATGAAATCAATATACAAACCATATGGTGACACATGCTGGGGTTGAAAATCCATTCCCCTCCAGTCAGTAAACAAAACAATCAAACAAAGGGGCCAGGCCCACCTTTGGGGCCAAATGTCTGTGCAAGCATCCTGGTCTTTTAATGTCTTGTGAAAAGCCTATAGGATCAGAGCCATCCAGCTCTCTGAGGGAATCCTCATGTGCCACTGAATGAGAGTGTATAATAGAGAAATCTGGAGCACGGCAACTCTGCCAGTTCTGATGGTTTCTAAAATGTTTAGGCTTTCTTAATTATTCCCAATATATATTTTATACATATTAACTTGGGTTTTCTTGAACCATAACCAATTTATTGAATGAAGAGAGAAAACTGCATGCCAGTTTTTCCCCATCAGAAGTCATCCCATTAGTCTTGGCTGACCAATTACAATTTTTTAAATAATAATAATAATAATAATAATAATAATAATAATAATAATAATAATAATAATAATAATTATTATTATTATTATTATTATTATTATTATTATTATTATTATTATTATTATTATTTAATTTCTATACTGCCCTTCTCCCGAAGGACTCAGGGTGGTTTACAGCCAGATAAAAATAACAATCATAAATACAATACAATAAAATCAGAATTATAAAAACTTATTCAATTTGGCTGATAATTCAAATATAAAATACATAGCATCATAAAAACCCCATTAAAATCCTAATAAAACCCATTTTATGCCAGTCCTGCGTGGAAGAATAAATATGTCTTCAGCTCGCGGCGGAACAAACAATTCTAGACAGTTTTATAGCTTGCCACTTGAGCTATAATTTCTTTTGGGGCACATTCGGGCTAAAAGAATTTTGGCCAGCCATATTCCAGCCCATAAAGGAGCTCACATAATCTCTTCTAGGCAAGGACTAGGCTGATAGTTGTATACATTAACCTCCCCTGTGTAGCAACAAAGCTAGTTTTGCTGTTTGATCCTCTTCCTCCTCCTTAACAGGAGGTTTAAGGCCCATGGTGGTACAATAATTAAAGAGCAGTATTGAAGGTAAACTCTGACTTGCTCAAGATTGACTCATCTGTCTATCCTTCTGAGGTCAATAATGCTGACTCTGTAAACTGCTTAGAGTGCTGTAAAGAACTACGAAGCAGTATATAAGTCTTAACTGCTATTGCTATTAACCAGAATTCCCATATCTATGCGAATTTGTCCATGTAGCACAAAGCTATTGAGGTCACCACATCTGTGCTTTTATACTGCCCCTATTATATATGTAGTTGACAAACTTGAATTCTTTCTTTACCGTTATAGATCATGATGAAATTTTTCTTCTTGATTTTATCTTCTCAGATAAGGAACTATTAATTGCATACAATATTGCCTGATTTTGGCTGGTGGCAATTAAAATTTGCATACAAATAATTAAGGGTACAGGGTATGGGTAAACCTACTGAGAATTCCTCTTATTTATTTATTTTTAATATTCATCTGTTTTTACGTCCTTTTTGTGGGCCTTCAGACCCCATCCATTTAGTCTGTAGTCCTATTCTTAACATTAAGAATTTATCCAGACAGATTTCACTGTTTCAATATTATAGTATGATATTAGCAATCAGGCTTTTACTTAACTTTTATCTCTTGTAAGTGTCAGAGTTATTATTGAAATGGGTGGCTTTCCCCCTCCCCTTCATTGTATTTTATGTTGATCCATGACTGAAATGAAGGATTGATTGATTGATTGATTAATGCCAGATTATCATGATGCTATAGATACAAAATTGTAAACAAAGAATTTTATTTCATGACAAAATTAGCAAAATTCTATGGACTCATGAAACTGGTTCATATGTTTTTAAAGCAGAATATATTCAGGTGTAAAAATACTACGTTATAAAATCTTTTCGTATTATTCAGTTACTCAGCAGTGGCAACCGCTACCTGATCCGAAGTGATGATATGCTAGAAACTGTTTATACAGACAAAGGAGAAATCATGAAAACCAAAGAACGGCGTCTGTTTATGTTAAACGATGTTCTTATGTGTGCTACTGTGCATATTCGGTAAGATTTTATAGTCACACACTATAAAATAATTGCTAAAGCATAAGAGAGAAGACACATGAACTAGGAAAGGTTTGTGTGTGTGTGTGTGTGTGTTCTGAGTCCATTTTATGTGGTTTTCAGTTGTATGTATACAATGGATACAGGGCGCTTACTTAGTGGCAGAGCACATTCATTGAACTGTACCCAGAAAAATCCATGTTCATCTCTGGCTTTGGGCAAAACTACAATTAAGATATATATAGCAATATATATAGGATATCTAGATGAAATGGGCGGCACACAAATCTAATAAATAAATATTGAGATCAAAGGTTGAAAAGTTGTAATTTAGTTCTCTCCACTCCTTCCCCAAATAAGGATTTTAAATTGAAGGAACAAAAGTAATACATAAAGGGGTGCATGGATCTCATGGAAACAAGGATTGGAAGGAATGAAGATATTTTATTTCTTAAGAAAACTTATATGGCTACCCAACCCACAGTGACTTCAGGCAATTTACAGAAATAGAACCCCAGTACAAAAGCCAATAAACCCTCGTCTTCTCCTCCCGGTGACAACAATCAAACCAACCACTTAATGGGCTCCACGTGACCCTGAGATCACCAGGCCTGTTGGCAACACCATGTCTACAAAGCCTTTCGAAAGAGTGTCAAAGTGAGGATCTCCTTATTTCTGCAGGGATGATATTCCACATGGAGGGAGCCATCTCAGATAAGCCCCTTCTAGTAGATAGACTTCCTTAAGAGGGGAGATCCTTAACATCCCCTGCGTCTCCTTCCTAGTGGTATTAAGATAATCTAGGTTGAATTAGACTTCCTTTTTTCTCCTAAATTATATTGTTACTGCAACCCATTTCTCTCCTCATCATTACATTTCCTAATGAAATACTCAGCATACTAGGAAATTGAATAACATTGCTAGAGGAGATGGTTTAAGGGTTAGAACAGGATGGGTCCTGATTAAATAAAACTGATGTAGAGACAGTGAGATATGTTAGATATAATTTAAGAACTAGAAGCTTTTTATTCATTTCTTAACCTCAGGAAAAGTAAGGAAAAATGCAAAATTCCCAGTTGTCCACAGAAAGAAAATTCACCAATCATGTAGGATTAAAAGACCCTGAGGTTATCTCCAAGAAGCAAAAGAGTTTGTATCGAGTCTTTTAAACCTTTTTCATTCAAAAGTCTTTTTCTAAACAATAAACTCTTCCAAATCCTAGAATTGTGAGATTAATGTCAATCAAATATATTACAGGTCAGCTACTTTTTGCACTGCTGCAATATGTGTGCATCTTTACAGACTTCTTTCCCTTCCTTTTTCTTCAAGAAGGGAAATGCACAACGTAAGGAAGGAAGGAAAAGAGCAAAAACAAAAACCTGTTAGATCACATTCCTTACTTTTCAACTATTTGTTTTCCACTCAAAATCCACACAGATATAGATACCTCTTTATTTAAAATATAAAAATGAGCTGTGGTGGCACAGTGGTTAGAATGCAGTGTTGCAGTCTGACTTTGCCCACAGCCAGGAGTTCAATGCAGAGCAGCTCAAGGTTGACTCAGCCTTCCATGCTTCAGAGGTCAGTAAAATGAGAACCACATTATTGGGGGCAATAGGCTGACTCTGTAAGCTACTCGGAGAGTGCTGTAGAGCATTGTTGACCACTATGTAAACTGCTATTGCTATTACTTTTACAGAAGCAAGAAATAAGGGCTATGCCACAGTCTCCTCAAATGGTCATATATTGAACCACGAGGATTGATAGGGCTGTCCAAAAAGTCGATGTTTATTTTTATTTTACTTAAGAAAATGATATGATAGCCCAACATATTGTCAGTGACACCAGGTGGTTCACAAAGATAAAAACCTTTTATAAAAATTCTTTATAAAAGAATAAAAAGCAATAGCTCCCACCCCTGGCGACAACAGTTAATCAAATAAGCCACTTGATGGGATACATCTTACTTTGGGTTCCCTGGGCAAAAGCACCTTATGAAAGCGTGTCAGAGTGGAGGGCGATGGTCTTACTTCTGCAGGGATTATGTTCCACAGGGAGGGAGCCACCCCAGAGAAAGCCCTTCTTCTTGGTCCCAATAGATGTATCTCCTGGTAGGTTGGGTAGAGGTAACCAGGAGAATACGGTTGTTATCATTATTGTTATTCAACACACTATTAGTTAGTTTTTATTAAACTATTAGTTAGTATTTATTAAACTATCTTCATATAATAAATGTTCGGGAGTTGATGAACAGTTTGAAACTTTATGAAGGGATGGATGAACTGAAGAGTGGAGGCCCCTTGTCTATGCTAATTATGAGAAAAGCACAAGTTTAAAAATCCACAGTTTTGGTTGAAACTGTCACATGTAATGCATGTAAATACAGGGTTGCTGTTTCTCATTTTGCTTTGGGGACCAATGCCTAAATGAAATATCTCTCTGAAAAAATGATTTGACTACTCTAATACCACCTATCCTCAGTATCCACTGCGGTAGGTTTGAAAGAGCTCTCCCTTTGGACGGGATCTTATAACAGTCCTACATATCTGCGACATTTTGCATCCCTCCTGTGAAATGCCTTGTTCTACATTTCATAGTCTCATGTAATTATGTGGGTGGGATATATCTGCAAATGTAGGCTGAATAGATCTCTTGCTACACAGAAGCTCTTATCCAGCAGCATTCCTATGGCAACTGAATATGTGCTTTGGCTCCACTGTCTTCAAGTAAACAGGTCTTGCCAGGGTAAAATTTCTCCGGAATAGTTTCTTTATTTATCTGTTTTTCAGCATCCATTGGAGCATTGGATTCTTTATGTCCAATGTTAGATTAGACATTTGGGATTTGTGAGTTTTCTTGTGTACACAATTGTTGTGTGTACAAAAGCCATGTTGCTCAGTGGTTAAAATGCAGTATTGCAGGCTAACTCTGCATTCTTGTTGTGACCCAGGCCCAAGTAGGTAGTAGGAAACTCAGTCCGTGAAAAAACGAACAAACTTTATTTGAACAGCTGAGAATTACTTCATTCCCAGCATCGTTCAACTCAAATTAAAAAACAAATGCCTCCCAACACAAATTCCTCAGTTCTATCGCAAATCTTGGTCCAATTAGGCAAACTGTCAAAAACCTTTCTTGGCAAACGTTCACAAGTCACAAAAATAAAGGCAAGACGTAGATGAAGCAGAAGACGCAGCTACCAACATTGTTTTCCGGTAAAGCTCAAATGCCAGTGCTGGTCTGTTTTAAGTCTTATGGGAGGGGCCAATCATCTCTTGGCCCTACTCCCGAGCTGTCCTTTTTGCTTGAGCTGTTCTTGCCTTCTGGCAGCTCTTCGCATGCCTGCATTAGGAACAGGCTCCTCCTGTTCCTCTGCCTCACTACTATCAGTCTCTGGAGGCTCTGGAGTCCGCACCTGACTTCCCAATGGTCCTGACCTCACCTCAGCCTCATCGCTGTCCAACTCCATTGCCAGCTCCGTAGGCTGCTGACGGACCGCAACAATTCGCTAGAAGTTCAATCCTGATTGGTTTAAGGTTGATTCAGCCTTCTGTCCTTCCAAGGTCGGTAAAATGAGGACCCAGATTGTTGGGGGCAATATGCTGACTCTGTAAACTGCTTAGAGAGGGCTGTAAAGCACTGTGAAGTGGTATATAAGTCTTAAGTCCTTGTAGGTTCTATTGCTATTTTTCTTTTTCTTTTTTTCCATTCTTAGTGCTGGATGTTTGTTTTTCTATTTTCTATTTTATTCTTGTTGATAAATGAAAATAAATATGTTTTTTAAAAAGTCTGTTACGATAAACATAATGAGTCATTATTAGTCATATTATTAATTATCAGGAGTGCAGTTCTTTTGCTGTTTGCGTCTCTTGAATTTTTGGAAGATTTTTCTGCTTCTGTTTTTAACCCACTCACTTAACACTCTCCTCACTTCCTTGCGTGCTTTGTGTGATCTGGGAATATTACACACGCATATATTGATGTTTTTATGCTTTCCATAGCCCATCTGTGTTCAAGATCAATGTGTTTCCTCAAAATGCCGTGTCCTGTGGAACAATGGGAACTAATTGTGGCCTTTTCCTTTTTGATGATAACATTTTGTACTTCATTTTAGAAATAAATCCCCATTTTATTTTCTGGAAATTTTTGCTCATTAACAAAAAAGTAGAACATTTACAGGAAGTTTACTTTGGTTTTAAAAATTAGAAAAATCTTCATGACATCTGCATGAACCATTTACCTTGTGATTTTTGTTAATGCCAAAAGATAGCAGCATCTCTAAATCCAATTTTGCTCAGTGGGGCTTTTTCTTTAGGACGTACTTGTAGAATTAGAGGAAAAAGTTATACACTGGGGAGATTTGCGTATGAGAAGATTTTAAAAAATCTGAAAATATAAGGAAAAAAATGACCTCTTGTCATCATTTTTGTGGCCTTTTTTCAGCTCTTCCCATGAAAATAGTGGTGTTGTGAGTGGGCAGAGGTACTTATTAAAATGGAGTGTGCCTCTTGGGCATGTCGATGTCATAGAGTATGGAAGTAATGATGGCCAAGGTGAGAACTGCAGATTCCCTTTGCAGCCGTCTTCTGAGATCATGGTTACCAACGCCAAGCCAAGTAAGTCACAGCCGGTTATTATTTGTGAATGTACTTCTTTATTGTAGATGGGCTTGAAATGCTACGAAGATCTTTACATTAGTTTTTTTTTTTAAATGTTAATACAGGTAGTCCTCAACTTACAACAGTTCATTTAGTGACTGTTCAAAGTTACAGTGGCACTGAAAAAAGTAACTTACGACCATTTTTCACACAACCATTGCATCATCCCCATAGTCACCTGATCAAAACTCAGACACTAGGCAACTGAGTCACATTTATGATAGTTGCATGTGATCATGTGATCACCTTTTGCAACCTTCTGACAAGCGAAGCCAATGGAGAAGCCGGATTCACTTAACAACAGTGTTACTAACTTAACAACTACAGTGATTCAGTTAACCTCTTTGGCAAGAAAGGTGATAAAATGGGTCAAGATTCACTTAACAAATGTCTTGCTTAGCAACAAAAATTTTGGGTTCAATTGTGGTCGTATGTCAAGGACTGCTTGTATTCAAAAAGCATCTGAAGGATTTCGTATGAGACTGATATATATTATATATCAGTACGGATAGTCCTCAGCTTATGACTACACTTGAACCCAAAATTTCTGGGACACTTAAGTGAGTTTTGTCCCATTTTATGGCCTTTCTTGCTAGAATTGTTAAGTGAGTCACTGCGATTGTTAGTTTTGATAAGTAAATCTGGCTTCCCCATTCATTTTCCTTGTCAGAAGCTTGCAGTAGGTCATCACATGACCCTGAGACACTGCAACCCTCATAAATACATGCCAGTTGCCAAGCATCTGAATTTTGAACATGGGGATGCTGCAATGGTCATAGTTGTGAAAAACAATCATCAGTCATTTTTTTCAGCACTGTTGTTACTTCAAACAATCACTAAATAAATGGTTCTAAGCCAAGGACTACCTATAGTACATATTTTGCTGGGCATCTTGTTTAGTGATTTTTCTTTTTGTGTTTGAGCTTCATGGGCATTCATTCACACAAGAAGCTTACAACTCGACTAGGTCTCTTAAGCTTCCGCTTTCAGTAGCTGTGGTATATTAATCAGGATTATCCAGTGGAATTTGGAGAATTTCCCGTATTGAAATGGATCTACTTAATCTGCACCCTTTATATCTCCAAACCTATGTAACACTTTCCCAATTTTTAATTTTTTAAACATTAAATCTGTAAATAAGACAGGTAGGGGAAGATCTTCTGGTACTATGTTTCCCACAGTAAAAAGAAAATTCTACTTTTGTTGCAAAATTGGTTTTACTGTATAGCTGAAAGATGATCCATCTAGATTCTTGTTAGAAAGCTGCCAGAATCAAAAAACAACAATGCAAGAAGCCGTTTAGTCTGGGTTGATTTTTGGTAAAGGGTTAGTGAAATAATTCTTCGTTGAAGAATTTGGTACTTACATTAATGTTTCAGCAGGTGGCAGCACTTGGTTTTTACCTACCTTAGTTTACACTCAGAAGCTAATTAGGGTTGCTGCCAGTTAGTGCTTAGATGGGAAATTTCCAGGATTGTAAATTACACTAAAAAATAAACAATCTCAGAAGAAGCCAGTAGCTAACCATTTCTGTAGTGCTGGCAAGAAAACTACATGCCTGTAGTATCTTTCAACAGTGGATCTCAAGTTGAAGGAGAATTTTCTTTTTACGTTGCATACAGTGGTACTCCCGAAGTAGCATATATAATATAAAAAGCATGCAAAGTTTTTTTTAAGACATCCCCCCGCCCGAAACAATATAATACTATCTGTCTTTTCCATTTCAGTCTAGAATTGAGGACAGCTCCTGTCTGCATTGTTTATTCCAGCTTTTCCATCCTGGTGGTCTTTGGATACTAAGACTAGAAAAATTCCCAGCTATAGTAACCAAATTTGCTAATGGTTAAATTGTACTACTAACACAACTAGAAATCACTATTTTCTATAAACGTATTGTTCACATTCTTGTTCATTACCTCTTCTTTGTGTAGCTTTTTTAAAAATTTCATAGTGGTGACAAGAATAGGTGCTTTTTAGATACAAAATGGAATTGTGGATTTTAGAGAAAGGAGTGAGAGAGAAAGCAAACAATGGTTAAATAAAGACAAGATAAAGATAAAAAAATAAAAATCTTGTCTGATTAGTATCCAAATTTAATGAAACATGGCGGCTAGGGCATACTGTATAATTTAGCTATTGTTGAAATTATGCAACAGTGTGGGTTGCAGTTTTATACTATATTATGTGACATTACATTGAAGGAAAAGATACTAAAACTGCCTTAGCACCAATACAATTTGCTAATAATTTTATGATGCTATTTGGACTACCTTAGAAGTATGTTTCTCTGCAAAGCCATTTGAAAGAGGAATGCTAAATTCTTTACAACCTATCAAGGTGAAATGTTGGAGCAATGTTTCTCAAACTTTAAGATGTGTGGACTTTGACTCACAGAATGACCCAGCCAGGGTCATTGCTTTCCCGTGACCTATCTTACGAATGAAATTTTGTATAGGGGGAAAAAAACTAATTTCAAAAAGCAGAAGAGGAAGTTCTAGGTGCTGAAGCAACAGCAAGTTAACCACACAGAAAGCAATTGGCATGCAACCTACATGATTCAGAAATTCTGACCTGCAACAATAACAGTCAGAAGAAATCCCATCAGCACTTGATACTTGAATGGGTTTTCATTGTTAAGTGCACACAGTAACTGGGTTTACATTGCACTAAACTTAGATATAACTTGTTTGTAAATGATGGGTTCTAGCTTATTACATTGAGTTGAAGCCAATTTTGATCTATGCTCATTGTTAAGCAAATAACTTATTGTGAGGTATGAACTAAATCAGTCAGTATTTAGCTTTTTATATGCCATTTGCGAACTGTTTCGTTTCTTGGAGAAAAGACAGCTAGCTGCTCTTTTGTACTTTTTTTAAAGATGATTAGATTTTCTAAGAAATGTGAAGGGTTGGGCATTTAATTTATTGTTATGAAGAGAAAAAAGTGTGCATAATGGCATGTGCCTGTTCTTTATTTTACAACATGTTAAATTCCATGGTGCCTTCACAGCTCCAGGCTGGTTATGCTTCCTTTAACTGATCCTTCCACCCACCTGCATTTAGTATCCTTGCTTCCTTCCTTGAGACTTGTGCTGTTGCTGTGCAACTTGCAAAAACTTAGCAAGCTTTTGTTATTGTTAAAGAGCCCTTAGTGTACACTTAGAGCAGTAGGATGAGCTTTAATAAAGATAAAGAGTCTTTAAGAGCAACAGAAGATCCCACATTATTATTCTCACTATCTATAATGTGGTGGTAGGTACATTGAGATGAGTCTCCCCCCCCAAAAAAAAAGTCTCAACATGAAAGGTTTCTCTTGAGATCAGATGCCCTACACTGACTGAAATATATAGTGTCCAGCTATCTCATTTTTTAAAAAAATATATATAAATTATATACAAATACAGCTTGTTTGTAAATGATGTAAATTAGCACACTGGGTGATTTTAAATAACCAAGTGAGCTTCAGTAAGTTTGGTATACTGTGGTAGTTAAAGCATTGAGCTCAAACCCAGGAGACTGAGTTCTAATCCTACCTTCAGCACATTTGAGTGATTTTGAGCCAGTCACACACTCTTAGCCCTAGCAAGAAGGCAAAGTAAGCTACTTCTGAAAAATGCAGAGATTCTTCTAGGGCAGTCACAAAAAGTCAAGACTGACCCAAAGGCACACACATCCAGTAATCAGGAACCCAGTATAAATTAAATATAAATAATATAAATATAAATATAAATGCATGCTTGGATCATACTTTCCACAACTATGATTGGCCTTAGTAACTTTGTAGGAAGCTCACTTAAAGGCTCAGTTTATAGCTTGGTTAATACTGAGCAGAACTGGAGGCTTGGCCTTTATCGGGAGCATTTAGCCCACTGAAAGAGACATAATTCTTTTCTGCCTTTTGGCAAGGATATGGAGGAAGGGGAGAGAGGAAGACCCACTCCTTTGTGCCTATAGTCCTTGCTTCTTCGGAAGCAGTAGGGAGTGTTAAGAAAAAGTAATGGTCCTGCATGAGTCTTGCATATATCGTCAGGCATTTTTAAAGGATAACAAAGATAAAAGTAGCTTTATCACACCCACCCACCCGTGATTTTGATCCAAATTCTGACCTTTCCCATTTACCCCATTTTAATTTTCCCTTCCTTTCAGAAATGAGGTAAATTCAAAATGGATCAAACATGCAAATCCCCTCTAAATCCAGGATACCTTAAAACTGTCCTGCTGAATTAAATTGAAATCTAACAATATTAGTCTACTGATAAACGATAAAGAACCGAGTTGGTGCAGTGGTTAGAGTGCAGTACTGCAGGCTACTTCAGCTGACTGCTAGCTGCAGTGCAGCAGTTCAAATCTCACCAGCTCAAGGTTGACTCAGCCTTTCATCCTTCCGAGGTGGGTAAAATGAGGACCCAGATTGTTGGGGGCAAGAGGGTGACTCTGTAAACTACTTAGAGAGAGTTGTAAAAGCACTTTGAAGCTGTATATGAATCTAAGTGTTATTATAAACAAAAGATATTACTGTGACAATATTGGTTTGATCTCTATAAAAGAACATTGAAAGGTGGTACCAATCCTGATAATAGGTATTTTGCAATGTGGAGGAATGCAGACAAAGCAATCTTGCCTGAATCATTAAAGCAGCTACATCTTTATCCTGGCTCATGTGGTTGCTTTATAGGCTGCTTATGACTGTCTTTGCCCAGGGAAGCAAAATGGCTGTGCATGTACAAACATATGGAGATAGTTGAAAACTGCAAAAGGCTTGCAAAAGACGTGGCTGCCTTAATGTTTTTCATGTGTTGCAAAGCACCTCTTTTGAAACATTACATAGTCCCAATTCGTGCTACTCTAACTAATGGGAACAGGATTTATATCCTTATATCCTCTTTCTCTTTAATATGAAGAATCAGGTTTTAATTTTAATGCTTTCATTTTCTCTTATTTTATTTTTTTCTGCCTGCCTGTGATTTTCTTAGGAAATAATATAAACATTATGCTTGCTGCATCTTCAAGCTCACTGCTTCCAAGGATACTTGTTTTGATATGCTGTAGATGTTGTGGTAAAGTTTTAATTTAGCTTGGCTTTTCATTGTTCATGTGTTGGTTTGAGTACATAAGAATGTAAAAGAACTGAACTGGCTCAAACCAAAAGCCTATCTAGTTTATCTTTATTATAATAGTGTCCAGAAACTTACGAGAAATCAGTAACACAACTTTAATATAATAAGATCCTTCTACTTTTATTTTCTAGCAACTGTATTTATTTATTTATTTATTTATTTATTTTTGTCAAGTATGTATTAGATAATATATATAAGTATAAGCATGAATTGAATACATAAAATGAATACAATTAAAGGGAACATTAGGACAGGGACGGTAGGCACGTTGGTGCTCTTATGCATGCCCCTTACAGACCTCTTAGGAATGGGGTGAGGTCAACAGTAGACAGTCTTAGGTTAAAGTTTTGGGAGTTTGGGGATGAAACCACAGAGTCAGGTAGTGCATTCCAGGCATTGACCACTCTGTTGCTAAAGTCCTATTTTCTGCAATCGAGTTTGGTGCGGTTTACCTTAAGTTTGTATCTATTGTGTGCTTGTGTATTGTTGTGGTTGAAGCTGAAGTAGTCATTGACAGGTAGGACATTGTAGCAGGTGATTTTATGAGCTATGCTTAGGTCATACCGAAGGTAGCATAGTTCTAAATTTTCTAAGCCCAAAATTTCAAGGTATTTTGTTGCGAGTGGAGGAGTGGAGGACTCTTGTGAAATATTTCTGCACACGTTCAGTTGTATTAATGTCTGATATGCAGTGCGGGTTCCAGACAGACAAGCTGTATTCTAGAATTAGTCTAGCAAATGTTTTGTATGCTCTGGTTAGTAGTGTAATATTACCGGAGAAGAAGCTATGCAAGATTAGGTTCACAACCCTTAATGCCTTTTTGGCGATGTTGTTACAGTGGGCTTTGGCACTTAGATCATTTGATATGAGTACTCCAAGGTCCTTGATAGAGTGAGGGTCATCTACAAGGTCATGTCCACTCAGTTTGTATTTTGTGTTCAGATTCCTTTTGCCAATGTGTATGACAGAGCATTTGTTGGTTGAGATTTGGAGTTGCCAATTTTTTGACCAGTCTGACACAAAGTCAAGATCTTTTTGAAGGGTAGCAGCATTGTTGGTGGTGTTAAATAGTTTTACATCATCGTCAAAGAGAACACAGTTACTTATAATATGTTCACAAAAGTCATTTATGTATAGTATGAAGAGTGTTGGTCGTAGAACGCTGCCTTGGGGGACACCACTATTAACAGGTGCAGGATTTGATAGGGCGCTCCTATCAAATTAATTCAATTAAGAGACATAGTGATGTTCCCATTTGGGAGAGGAAGTATACAGGTAGTCATTTATTTAGCATCATAATTGAAAAATTTAAGTGAGACAGTTGTTAAATGGGTTTTGCCCCATTTTACGACCTTTCTTGATACAGTTGTTAAGTGAATCATGGCACTTGTTAAGTTAGTAACACAGCTCTTAAGTGAATCTGGCTTCCCCTTTGACTTTGCTTGACAGAAGGTTACAAAAGGGGAGCACCGTCATAAATACGAGCCAGTTGCCAAGTGTCTGAATTTGATCATGTGACCATGGAGATGCTGCAGTGGTCATAAGTGGGGAAAAGGTTATAAGTCTCTTTTTTTCAGTGCTGCTGTAACTTCAAATAGTCACTGAACGAATAGTTATAAATTGAGGACTACAATAATCTTCAGGTTTCTAAAAGGAGGTCATCTAGAGGAGGGAGTGAACTGTTTTCTGTTGTCCTGTAGGGTAGGACTAGAAGCCCTATGTTGACTCTTCAGAAAATAGATTTAGATTAGATACTACAAAAAAAACTACTGACAGGAAAAGCTCTCAAGCAGTGGAACAAGTTTCCTTATGAAATGGCTTCTTTCCCCTCATTGTAGATCTTCAAACAGAGGCTGTATAGTCATTGGGTGTGCTTTAATAGATTTTGCATTAAGCAAAGGGTCAGGCTAGGTGACCTCTGACGTACCTTTTCACTCCATGGTTTTATGTATTGTTTTAACATCACTAGTGCTACTTACTTCTGGGAAAACTGATTTAGGTTCACTTTGCCAATTTTGGGGATTGCATGAGTTTTACATAATAGATTAATTGAGAAGATTAGTTAAAGATTATGCTTTTATATCTATTAGAACAATGTTTAATTCCCCAAATCACTGTATTTACCTCTATACAATTAAACATCAAATTTTAGTGTCACTTTAATTCCCATCATCACCATTTGTGAGCTTGTTTAATGCATAATCATGTTTCAGTCCAACTGAGAATGCAGTTTTTTTGTGATTCTGTTTTGTAAATTTAATTGGATTTATCATGCCAAGCAAACATCAGAATCTCCTCTGTTGTTTAGATTGTTCGATTACTTGGCATGACAACCAGGAGTGGGTGGCAATTTCGGAGGTAACCAAGGAAAAGCACAGAGCTAGTGGAAACTATTAAGTGTGTAAAGAGCCTATGTAACACACACACACACACATAAAAGAGATGCAGGAAGTTTATAGAGCAAGAAAATCTAAAATAACATAGTTCCTTGATCCCCAACTTTAATATTAATAAGGGATTATTTTATGTCAGTCTGTTGGAGATCAACATCTAAATCATTAGTGAAAGCTTTCCTTTATTTGAACTCTGTTTCTGTAGGATTCTTGGTTTGGTTTCTTTTTTGTAATAAAAATCTTGCTTCTGAATGTTTGATAAGGTGAAAAAAATAACCTTCTGTTGCTATGTAACTCTGCTGTTGCATTATGGGTAGATCACAGCTACACAATGGTTGGGTCACTAACAACCACAATTATTTTCATATTATTTAGATCACAGATAGTTTCATATTAGGACAGGCTGCATTGCTTTGTCAATCCCATGTTGTTGATCTGTCTGTGTGAGCATGTATGCACCTGAATATATTCAAGGTGGTTTTCACACCAGTAGTGCCTATTTTCACAGAGTGGAAACAGCTGGGTTGAAATATGGCTGGAAATGAGGAAATCCCAACCTGCCCTATTTCTACCTTTTTAATTGGCCCAAAGTCACGAACAGAATATTCTTATTATAGGACTTCCTACCAAGAAAAGCCTTATGGGATAGGATTTCTCAATTTACCATTTCAGGAGACAGGTACACAAAATCACATGGCAAAATGTTCCTACGTTTGTTTATATACATAAACATATATAGACTGCTTAATCATTTATCTTGAATCACTCTATAACTAAACATGCAAGTGCACAGACTGATTATGTGCCATCAAATTGTTTTCAATTCCTGTTCTATGGAATATCCAATGCTTTGGAAAATTTTTTGCATCCTTCTCCTGTCTGATACTTTCCAATCAGTAGTAGATTTCAATTTCGGCCGCTACTGGTTCACTCGTGGGCGGGTGCACACAACACTTCTGCGCATGCGCAGAGACATCCGGGTGGGTGGGTGGAGCCTCCCGCCACCACGGCTGCCGCTACCGGTTCACCCAATCCAGGACAAACCAGTAGCAGTCCACCACTGTTTCCAATGACATCTTCATAGACCATGGCTTTTGCTGTAAGAGGCAACTAAGTAAACATCAGCAAAACCCTACAACAGCTGAACTTTATATGGGCTTGATCAGAGTCACTTTAATTGGCGGCAGGTGTGTACAGACTACTATTTAACATCAGTTTGAATATGATTGGTTATTTCTGAGCACAGCCACATCCCTACTTATAAGGCATGTGCACACTTATGCAACCACATTATTTACATTATTTTATTGTTATTTCCCCCCTACCAAATCTCAGTTTGCTTTTCAATTGAATTGGATAACTTATAAGTTGTATTAAAAGGTGGAAAAAATTCTGAAGTGGTTTATCTTGATATAACTTTTTTTTTTGCATCTCAAATACCTGGCAGGAGTGTATAGACTTTTTATTCTTGTAACTTTGGTTGCAATATCTAATAACTGTCTTATGCATACATCTAATGGCATATTTTTGTGTTTCAGATAAGCTTTATATGGGACCAGGGCAACTATACAATGATTTGCAAAACCTCTTACATGACTTGAATGTAGTTGGCCAAATCAGTCAACTAATATGCAGCCTGAAGGGAAACTACCAGGTAACAAGTAATGGATATAGAATTAAATTTCCAGATTAAGCAAACACCTATACTCTTTTATGCGATGCTAATGCGATTATTGTTAAATAGTAAACTATAGAGTTGTAAGTAGATTAGCGATGCCTTGCTGAGTTTGTTGTACTTAACCTATTTGCATATATGCAATCTAAGCATAGGATAGCCAATAAACTATTTTTATTCAGTGATGTTAAGAAAAATGTCATACGCTTGTATCATGAGTTAATAGCAGTGTTTCTTTAGTGTAGAGCATTATGCCATCAGGTCTGTATAAGCATTATTTAATCCTACTGACATGGTTTTTTTTTTCTCTTGTTTTAATCCATGCTGTACAATATGTCTGTGCCTGTGTTCCTTTCAAGTAAAAATTACATAGAATGGCAGTAGATTTTTGTTAATGCAGGCCTTTCCAGATTGCATCTGCAAAAGAAATTTTAGCTTAAATTCTGATGGTGTATCTTAAAATGGTTTGTAGTGCAGCTTCACAGGTTTTTGATACGACAGAAAAAATAAACTTAATGTAACGTTTTATGAACTTCAACATTTGTTCTTGTTGTCGTTGTTGTTCCACCAGAATTTAAATCAGTCAGTGGCTCATGATTGGACCTCAGGTTTACAGAAACTCATTTTGAAAAAAGAAGATGAAATTAGAGCCGCAGACCGCTGTCGAATTCAACTTCAGCTTCCAGGAAAACAGGACAAGTAAGTAGCAACCTTGAACTACAGAGGACATACATTTTCTGGAAAGCCCTTGAGGGGAAGTTGGCATGAAAGTCAACACAGTAAAATGTAGTTTCTGGATAGGAGGAAGGAGGATCAAAAAATAATGCAAAATAATGATGATAGCCATGTGCTCAGAAGCAGATCTTGATGTGTGAGACATTTTTCTGGCAGCAATTTTCTAGCTCTCCATTGCTGCATAATAAGCTCCAGGTAAACGGTATCTCATAATTTATACCATGTTCAAGATGTGTGTGACAGTATGCACCTCATAACTACAGAAGTAGGAAGCGTTTTAGGTGTCGAAGGGAACTGAAATAAAATCCCACTAGCTAACTGATGCCGTGTTTATTTAGTTCAGTGTCTTTTCTGTATATGTGTATACAGATAGTTCTCAACCTGCATCAGTTCATTTAGTGACCATTTGAAGTTACAGTGGCCCTGAGAAAAGTGACTCATGACCGTTTTTTACACTTAAAACTGTTACGGCATCCCCTGATCAAAATTCAGATGCCTGGCAACTGACTTGTATTTATGACAGTTGTAGTGTCCTGGGGTCATGTGATCACCTTTTGTGACCTTCTGACAAGCAAAGTCAATGGGGAAGCCATTAACAACCATGTTGCTAACTTAACAACTGCAGTGATTCACTTTACAAATATGACAAGAAGGTGGTAAAATGGGGCAAAACTCACTTAACAAATGTCTCAGCATCAAAAGTTTTGAATTCAATTATGCTCGTAAGTCGAGGACTACCTATAGTTTGAGCCAGCAATCTTTCTTCTCTAGATATATGATACCGTTTTTAAAAAGCAAAACTTCATGAGCAATAAAAACTGCCTTTCCTTATATGAGAATGAACAGTTGTGCCCGCCTCAGCTTGATTGCTTATTATTTTCTTATTCTTTAATATATTTCAGAAATTATAAGAAATCTTAATCTAGTCAATTTCTGTACCCCTGTTTCAGTATGCCAATTCTTTACCAATTTGCCAGCTTTGATTTTACAATAGCAGCAACCCACAGGTAAAAGAGGTAGTATCACAAAACTGACACAACTTTTATTTCTCAGTGCAGAGAGACCACAATTGCCTGAAAGGCTATACAAAGTTACCAATATAAGACATTGATCATTTATGCTATGAATGGAGTCAGAATAATGGGATACAATGACCCTGAATGTCAGCCTCTTGTCCCAAACAGGAACCTTTCCCAACTCTGGGAGAGTTGATAGGTCTTTACTTAGATAGGTATTAAATAAAACCTATTTGCAAGTTTTGAAAGTGTTCCTTTCAATGTTGAAAGAAAAACTAATGCTGTTCAATAGAATGTATAATAATTTATTTGGTGCTAACAGTTGCAGCTAATGAATCTTTGTTTTCTTCCTGCCAAATGAGTATATGGCCTACTTTTATTATGCACTATTACTTACTTTATTTAATTTTAATAGATCAGGACGGCCTACTTTCTTTACGGCTGTGTTCAATACATTTACACCTGCCATCAAACAGTCATGGATCAGAAGTTTACAAATGGCTAAGCTTGCTTTAGGTAAGATTTTCTTTTGCTGTGCTTAAAAGTTACATAAATTAAACTGAAGGAGAGTTAACTGTGCCTTCTGAATAATTGCAGCAAAGGAGAGGAACACTTACAGAAAATGAGCTAATAAATTATTTATCCTAGATAGTGACCAGGGTTTGGCAAAACATAGAAAACTCAAAGTCTAAGAAATCAATTGAGAGAAAAGAGATTTCAGTTCTATTTGCAGGGGATCTCCACGACTGGCTTCTGGTGCTAAGGACTAACCATTTCAGTCCTGGAAAAGGATCAGAAACACTGAATAAATTAGTCCTCTAATGAAAATATGAAGCTAGATATAGTCAGGCTTCTTTTGCTAATTTATATTATGCATTGATTTGAGCTTCTTTGTGTATCCTTTTGCTATTTTATTCTATGTGTTTGCTGGGGTTCTTTTTGCTGGCAAAAATCTCTCTTCCTCTCCCCTCTCTCTCCCTCTTGTTATTCTTTTAATGCAAAATGTGCTTCCCAAATTCTAATATATATAGTAAACACTATATATTTTCATTATACTGATGAATTTATTTTACTTTGGATGTAGCCTAATACTCTGCAGTTAATATCTGAAGAAGGACCAAACCACCACACCTCTTTGTGTGCGTGCGAAAACTCCTTTACACTACTATTCAAAGTTAATATATTTTTGGAAGATCATTTTTAAATAGATATCTGCATGAGGGAATTTTCTCTACAGAGATTTTATAAATATTGATTATCTTTTAAAATGTTATCTTTTAAAACTTTTGAATGCATAAATGTTGCCTTCTAGAATAAGCAGCATAAGGCTGCAGTTTCTCTAGAATTTCCCATTATTAATCTTTATGTCTTTATAAAAAAACTTCGTGAACCTTTAAAAGAAAACATTTGATTACTTGGTTATTCTACCGAAATAGTTACTAGACAATATGTATCTATTCATATTTAATTGGTAACATAAAAACATACCAATAACACTGAAAACAAAGACATTTCTTTTTTCCCTTTTGCCATTACAGCTGATGAAAATCTGCTGGGTTGGTTCTGTATAGATGATGATGGGAATCAGATTAAAAAAGAGAAACACCCACTCCTTATGAAACACATGCCGGTGATGATGGCCAAACAACAGGAATTTAAGGTAAATATTAATTTTGTTTGCTAAATAGCTAATGAACAGATTGAAACATGCATGGGCTAAGTTACTTTACCTAAAGTTAAGTTAATTTCCTCTTTATCAGTTATTTGGACTGGAAGCATTTTTTTACTAACTTAATGTCAAAATCCAAAATTGACATAGAACATAAAACTGTTAGAATAAGTGGTTAATAATATACATTTGTATTAGAGCCACATGAAGTTGCAAAATCATTTATCTTTTATTCATTGGCTTCAGTTTTACTAGCAGTGGATCAGAAAAGCATTATTTATGTATTCAGTTATTTATTGCCATAGCAAAATATATGAGATTTTTACTAAAAAAAATTATTTTTTTGTTAAGGTTGAATGTGCTGCTTATAATCCTGAACCTTGTTTCTGCGAAGAAAGTGACCCTGATTCTCTTTCTACTGAGTATGGTTTTCTGTGGGTAAGAATTTAATTTTTTTCCAAAGTTCACATAATAGCATTTATAGAGAATGGAAAAATAATCTAGAAATTAATTCACTTTTGCAAATTCAGTTTCACAATCATAGATATACATATTATAGGAGATAGATATATAGATATGTCGTAAGGTGGCCTAGATGAGAATATGCTCACCTTGCCCCTCAGAAGATTGAGAGTTTAATCCTAGGCAGTGAGACAGATGTTTCTCTATCAGGGCAAAAAAGAAAATATCTACTGTGAACTCCACCTAGGCATCAGGAAGGGCATCCAGCCAGTAAATGCTCAGCTCTATTCAGTTGCCCTGACTCCACCCTGATAAAAAGGGGTTATAGGATCGTAAAAGATATACAAATACTGATACACCAAGCTGGATAATGTACTGCTGACTCTGTATTCTTAAATAAAAAGTCTGCTCATTTGGTTTTAGCTTTTTTAAAATGAAAATTAAATAGAGTAAAGAAGAAGTGATGATTAATGCATGAAAGCAGCAGGACAGTTTTCTCATTATAAGCCTTTCTTGAGACTTTTTTTCTTACAAATTGTTAGAATGAGAGGCATAGCCAGGTTAGGAAAGATTTAAGCATCCATTCTATATTAACAAGAAAGTACAGGCGTGGGTGGATTCTTTGACATGATGCAACAGTGCATTTTTGTGGCCGGAAGTTGATTTCTGTGCCCAATATTCATCTATATGAATTTTTGCAAATCATCACTTGCTCTCGAAGTGTATTCCCTGAGTGTCATTCCTGAGAATGACTGGGGAGCATTCAGGAAATAATTTGACAAATCAGAAATAATTGTGGGCATGTGACTTCTTGTACGCTCTTTTGTACAAGTAGACTGAGATGTTATTAACCTTAGCAGAAATATGAAATATATTTAACAGAAATCATGCAAGTTAATAATTTCCTAAAACCATCATCATTGCTTGCAAAAAGTCACTTGTACTGAATCTCATTGGCAATATGATCCAATATAGAATTATGTCTATATTGTAGGGTTAACAAATAAAAGCTGGAAATGTCACTATTTCTTGTACATTAAACATTTATACATTTATGTATATATTTGTACTACATAATGCTGTTAAAGAAAAAAAGAATATTTCTTTTAGAGAACAAAACTCTGTGGTTAGCAAGTGAAATATTTTTCCCGTATTTTCCGTCAGTAAGATAGACATGTATATAATTGTTTTTTTTAATGTCAAGTTTCCTGAAACTCCTTAATTTACATCATTAAATTAAGGTTAATTTTTGGTAACTACCATGAATGTTATTGGTTAAAGAGATATTGCTTGTGAAATAAAGTAAACCTTTTCTCTCTAATACAGATTGGCAGTTGTACTAATCAAATGGGCCAAATCGCCATTGTATCATTTCAAAACTCCAATCCAAAGCTTATTGAATGCTTCAATGTGGAGTCAAGAATTCTCTGTATGGTCTATATTCCAGAAGATGAGAAATTCAAAGAATCAAATAATATGTTTCCTGAATCTGGAGATATGGCTACAAAACCTCTCAGCGTGCCTACTATTTGTCTAGGCATGGAAGAAGGAAGGTATTTTTCATATTTGTGTCTCATTTCTGTAGATTATTTAGCTCTATATGAGACAGAGAGAGAGATAGCTGCACTAAATGTTGCACTAAATCAATTATTTCTAACAAACAGCTAAATCTAATCATAGTTATTTTGAAAGATCTAATTTATTTAAAGCTCTGCACATCCCCATAGGAAATGTTACATTGCATTTAAACAAATGAGGATGATTTCCCATTCTTTGCAAGCAGCGGGATGTGTTCAGAAATAAAATAAATAGTAATTTTTGGTAATTAACCACAAATTAAGGTAAACATATCAAGCATTTTATAGTAATATGGCCTTAAACAATGAAATGTTTTAGATGTTGATGGTCAACAACTTCAGTCTTTTATCCTCGTTCTTCCACTAATTCCATGCCCTGTGGTTCCAGTTGTTCTGTAGGCCAACAAAAAAGAAGTAATATTTAATAAAAGCCTCAGATATATGATTTGTAGGTCTAGATAATGAAAAATTCTGCATAATAAAGAAAATATTGTATTCCAAGTGGAAAGCATTCTTTTTCCTTCGTTAGAAGAAATGTATTAGTCCTCTGATTTTTCCCAGTCTTTCAGAATTTATGCATTGTGTTTCGTAGCTGGCAAATTCTCCTTGTAAATTCTGAAATGGTATTCAAATAGAGTTTGTAGGTGACTTAAGCTTTATTAGGTTTGGATTATTAGGTTTGGATTCTAAATTCTTCAGTAATGTTATTTTTGAGACTCTGGACGTATGTAGAATCATAAGTGTCTAGGAAAGTCACATATAATATTCATTTCTTTTTTTTTTCACCTGATACAGATAGTGCGATGGAACATTTTTGCTAATAGTGCAGAGTCAGTTATCAGCAATATGGTATACCATGACAACATTGTATTTGGCCACCCAGCATATCAGTGCTATCACACGTACTGTATATGTTTACATATATGTGTACACACACACAGCCCTGCTTAGATGTTACAAAAACATAGAACATAAAGCCATTGAGAGGAAGAATTTTTTGAATGTAATTCCCCAAGTGCTTTTTCAACAGGCAACTGAACTTTCCGGTTTTTCTTTGAAGACGTTTTGTTTCTCATCCAAGATCCAGCTTCTTAAGCTCCAGAGCTGAAAAAGCTTCTTGGATGAGAAGAGAAACGTCTTCAAAGAAAAACCGGAAAGTCCAGTTCAGGGGTGAAATGCTACTGGTTTGGACCAGTTCAGTCAAATCAGTAGTGGCGGCAGCACAAGGCTCTGCCCACCCGCCCAGACGTCACTACTTCCTGGTTTTAACCAGGAAGTAACCTGTTTTTTTGAGCCTCTGCGCATGCGCAGAGGGTCCAAGCGTGTGTGAACCCCTGGTTGGCCCCACCCCCGCCCGCCTGCTTGTCCAGGCGCTTGCCTTTCTTCACAAGCTGGCCACGGGGATCTCCGGGAAGGCCCCGTGGAAGGCAGGCAAGCAAGCATGTTGGGGCCACCCGGCTGCGTTGAAGGGAGCTAGTAGCCTATTCCCTTCCCCGTGGCCCTGCTATGCTTGCCTACCTTCCACGCAGCATTCCCGGCAGTCCCGCATGCCTACTTGCCTTCCGAGGTCCATTGCCACATCTAGCCCTCGATGGGAGATGTGCCACTTCCGGCCCGGTCCCCCAGTGGGTGGGCAACCGGCCCTTGTGGGAGACGCAGCTGCTGCGTCGGGTCGAGAGGGGCAGTGGTGGCGGCACTGCGTGTGCAGCCCCAGGATATCTGTCCTCTCTCCCGGAGTGCCGCTGCCGCCCCAGAGCTCACCTTTGCCTCTGCAGCCCACTGGCCCCTCTTGCCCTTCTCTTTCTGGGCGCAGCGCTTCTGCTTGTTGGGCCGCTTCCCTGAAGCTGGCAGCTCCGCGCCCAGCTGCTTTGCTTTTTCCCTCTTTTTGGGAGGCTTGCACAGCGGCACCGGCATGGGGGAGGCAGGCAATCCAGATGCCTGGTGCTGGTGCTGGTGCTTGTTTGGTGCAGCTGCAGGCAAGCCAACAGAAAGTGGGACAAAGGGGCTGGTGCATTGGGATTGCCTCTGCCTCCCCCATGCCTCTGCCTCCACTTTCTGCTGGTGTCACCATGCAAGCCTCCCATGAGGGAAAAGAGGGAAAAAACAAAGCGGCTGGCTGCAGAATTGCCAGCTTCGGAAAGTGGCCCAACAGTAGAAGCATCGCACCCAGAAAGAGACGGGTGAAAGTCATTCTGCGCTGAAGCAGAGGCATTCCGAGCCTTCAGCATATCCCAGGATTGCAATGCTGAAGGTTCGGAATGTAGCCGTTTTCGTGAAAGGCAGGAAAATGGGGAGGAGTATTTTCCTGCCTGTCATCCATTCCTGAAGCTCAGCACAGACTGAGGGAATGATGGTAGGCAGGAAAATTCCCCACCCCATTTTCCTAGCATTCATGACAAGGAGTGGCTGGGAGGGGAGGGGCCGGGTGAGATGCCCCTCAATGTGAGTCCAGTTGCCTCTTGAAAAGGCACCTTTGGGACAACCATGATCTGGATGACTGAGAATCTCTATATACTTTTGAATGTAATGAATTGGTTTTCCTTTTTATATCATGATTTTTAAAGTATTTCCTGTTCTTCTTAAATAGCATCTCTGTTTACAAAAGTAGTCAAGGCTCCAAGAAAATCCGTCTCCAACACTTCTTTGCTCCTGAGAAGTCTACTGTGATGAGCTTAGCATACAAGACTCACCATTTATTTGCTGGCCTAGTCAATGGAAACATTGCAATCTACACCAAATTGGAAGGTACAGGAATGTTATGGGATATCCAGAAGGGTTTCTGAGTTGCAGTATTTATAGACCCAGATTTCATTGCTGTGTTTCTTTTCCTAAATTCGTATTCACATTTTCACTTTGGATTGCTATCAGCACCAGTGACCATCAGATATTGCATATATGTTTCAAAAATCTGCTTGGTTTGTAATTTCATAAGCAAAATATGTCTCAATTTTTCCATGCAGATTGAGAATAGAAACACTTAAATTAGAAACAGGTTCCTGGGCCACAAACATATGTATATTGACATTCCTGATGGGAGTTTTCACGGGAGTTTTAACAGTCTTTTCTAATTGAAGAGAATTCAGGTGGGCTGGCCATTTCTTATAAGTCTTTTGCTCCTCTGGCCTGAAAATTAGGGGAACTGCAGTCTTTTCACCGCTGGATAGCAGCAGGATGGGGAAGTCTATGTAGATACTGCATGTTTAGTTCATAAAGAATTAATTCCAAATCTTTCTAACAGGTGGCATGAATATATCTATTTTAAGATATAACATAAAATGGCTTTAAGGCTATATCTTGTGCATGCATGCACACACTATCTTTAAAGTATCTATTGTAGCATTAATTGAAAAATAATGTACATTTAAATGTTTAAGCCAGTAGTTTGTCCTGTTCCATGTATTGATTTCCTCAAAATGGTCTAGTATATACTTTTTAAAAATGAGGCTCCTTATTTATTCCTCTTTGTTAACTTTTAATATATTTAAATCAAAATAATTATCAGTGGGGTTCCTTGGTATCCTGGTGAGTGTGGTTGATTGCTTTCAGGCATTTCATTACCCAATTAGCTAACTTCATCAATGTGAATCCAACTTGAGTAATCAGATGTCTGCAAAGCATCTACGAAACACGTGTTCAGTTCTTGTTTCTTTATGCAGCAAGATTACAGATATTGAAACATTTGCCTGGTAGGTTGTCATCTTAGATGGGACATAGATTTCCCAAGTACTTGCTTCAATTCTATTAATTTTACTGTGAATGTTGAACTTCTCAATATTCTTAATAGTAGGATAGTATATTTTTGCAAATAGTGCAGTCAGTTATCAGCAACATATATTCAAAACTTTTTTATATCACAAGTAGCTGGGTATATATTAAGAAGAAAGATCAAAGCATATCCATTACACAGCAGTGCACTCTCTTTAATGCAACTCTCTGTTCAGCAGAGTTTGCATGGGCTTCGGGTTACTGTGATTGTAGCGCTTTTTACATCTAAGCAAAGCACATACATACAAATTTTATTTATTTAAAACATTCGTACAGCCGCCTATCTGCTAACCAGTTTTGGGCTGCTCCCAGTCAAAAGTTAAAACACCATAAAAGAAATAGTCATAATAAAGAGAGGAAGGAAGGGAGGGAGGGAGGGAGGGAGGGAGAAAAAGAAAAAACTAACATGAAATAAAAAGAAGCTTCCAATTTTCTTTGCAGCAAATACAAGTAGAATTACAAAATTATTTCTTACTCTAGATTTCAAAGGAAATCTCACTTTTTCTCCCAGTTTTATAACTGTAATCTTTGTCAGGTCAAGCTGCTTTTCCAATCATGCTGAAGAGGCAGCTTAATGAAATGCTGACCTATTTTGTTGGATGTATAATAAAGGTTGGGACAGAAGATTTGACCCAATAATAATTGGTACAAGTTGACATTGGAGAATCCAAGTTGCACTACTTAATTCTGCAGGTCAAAATATTTTTCATCCAAGTTTGCCAACAATTCATGTCATTGCCAGCTTTGTTTAAGTATCAGCAGAAGAAAAAAAATGAAATACTGATATATTTCTCTCAGCTTCTAATGCTGCTTAACACTCACATTCAGAGAGCTCATGTGTTATATTTCAGTTGTTCCCATGGCACAAGAGAAAATAAACAGATCAGTCTTTAATGTCCTGTCAGAAAGTCCTTTTATTTGATTCAGAGGTAGTAATTCCATGTTCTGATGATATGGCATTCTGGGCAATATACAAAATTCAGGTATTTTGTACCAATTAAAACAAAATTAATAGAATCTTACACCATAAAGATGGAAGGAAGAGAGCATTTGTCATCATGAAACCAGAGAAGAACTTTAAAGACCAGTAGAATTTCAACTTGACAATACAGCATTGGTCATCTGGAGTATAAATTAGACTAGTTTGATCTCCATTGGAAGAGTTGAGGACTCAGGGCGCTTCTGTAAAAAAGTCTGTCATTTTCAGAGTTCATCAATCTCATTTTTCCAGGTAGGGATAATTACTTTAGAAGTTATTTGTATGTTTGGGGCAGGTTCATGTATCTCAATTTCTTCAGAGCTTTATAGATTAGTATTGGCATCTTGAACTGAGTAGTGTTCACTATTTAGTATTCAGTAAAATGATCTGGTTAAAGGGCCTAATATTTCAGAGAGAACTGTAATGTTGAAAGGGGCAAATACAATTGAATTTTAACTGGATTTTAAATGTCTGGATTTTTTAAAATTCTTTTAAGGTTTTATATTGTATTTTAATTATATGACTTTAAGCTGCCTAGAGTCACCTTCGTGAAATGGTGCATAGAGGCTTAATAATAAATAAAATAAATACAGCTCAATTGTCCTTGGTGATTCTTACCAAACTACCTTTGTCAATTGAAGAATTAAAACACTGAATAGGGTTCTGTCTTTTCCTAAGGAAGAATTGCTACAATAATAATATGAAAAGTTTTTGTTTTGCTCTTAGTATATATGGATCCCTTCAATTGTTGATGATAGCTGTAATTCTGAATAATCACTGAAGTAAACATTAATTTCAAAAGTGTTAAAACTGAATTCCTTATCACTATTGCTGTGTATTTTTAGTCTTGCTCTGCTGAGATTAAAAACAAGCAGTATGTAATCATTTATCTTATTGTTTATGCACCATCGCACTACTCAATTAACAATCTCTGTTCACAGAGCCAATTTAGCAGCTCTGTTGAAATGCCAGTGGTGCTACACAATAGAGAAAATAAGGAAGCTATTGAACACTAAGATGAATACTAGTTAAATCAAACAGAAGAGAACTCTTCTCCATTGCTGGAGGGCAGAGAGAAGGATATTATATTTAATTAAATGAAGTTCATGACAAATCTTGAGTTACTGTCCAGAATTAGCTTTATATTACTTTGAACTCCTGTTTTCTCTTTGTTTTGTGAGTTTTGTGTAAGGAGAGCTGTCAAATGTTAAGAGGAAGATTGGCAATTAGTGGAATATTTCCAATTATAAAACAAAGTATTAAAATGCTAATGCGTGACAACTTAGATTTTGTTTTTAACTTCCTCTTAGATTTTGTTTTCACTTCCTCTTGTAATATTTGAAAAATAGCTTTGACTAGCTTTCCCCTTGACATGCAAGGGTGGCCAATACCTCTGTAAGGGTTTAAAGCCTCATTCATTCATTCATTCATTCAATTTCTGTAGCCGCCCATCTCAGTCAATGACTCTGGGCAGCTTACAGTTCAAAACTATATCACAATAAAAACAGTAAAACATTTTAAAACAAGTAAACCAATGTAAAAAACATCCAAAATGAACAAACAATACGATACTTTTAAATACCCACCCTCTGGCTATAGACTTTGGTAAAAAATGGTTTTGGAAGAGAACAAAAGGTAGAAAAAACCAATTTTAGGCAAGAATAGTTTATCATTAATAAATATATCAAGGTAATTATTATATAAATGAAGTGATTTTTTTAAAAAAAATATCTTTTTTTTGTGTGTGTGTGTGCAAAAGATGGGACCTGGAACTCAGAACCACAGAAAATAGTGAAATTGGGAGTTCTTCCTGTCAGAGGTCTTCTTGTGATGGAAGAAACCATCTGGGCTGCTTCTGGTGGACAGATATTTATAATTAATACAGAAAGTCATGCTGTAGAGGTAAGCATAATTCCCTTTCCAAACATAAGTACTTCATTTTGTGGCTTTTAATGTAATTTTCTATATAAGATGCAAGTGTGTTCTTGAATCAAAATTGCACATGAAAATAAAGTTAAGGTAAAGGTGTCTCCTTGGGTTTTACCCCTCTAGTTGTGACCAACTCCAAGATTCAAGCAGTGCTCATCTCTGTTTCTTAAGCCAAAGAGCCAGTGTTGCCTGGAGTGAGGCCAGCATAATATTGTGCCACAACAGAGACCGTTCGGCGAAACACAAAATGCTGTTACCTTCCCTCATGCTTATATGTAGTACCTATTTACCTATTTGCATTTGCATACTTTCAAACTGCAATTTCCTATGATATCAATTTGGAGAAAACAGGAATATCAGCTTAGAGATGTGGAAAGGAGCAGAACTGGTTATATTTGTATATGAATAATCTGAAATCCAAGCTTTCGCTTCTAGTGAGCAGCTTTTTTTATCGTTGAATATTTGTCTCTGATGTCTCTTGTCTTTCCAACTCTGTTGACCATCTTTTTTTTGGATGGGAGCTGTATTTTTTTTTTTGTATCAGATTGTCACAGGATGGCAAAATTGGATGTACGAGGGACCTGACAGACTTTTCTTTCAAAGAAACTCAGTAGAAATTCCTCCTTGTATATGTTCTTCGGACTCATTACGACTTTTGCTTTATGGAGATGTCTCCCTATATGATTATTGCAGTTTCCATCTTAAATAAAAAAAGGGTTTCTTTAGTGAGTTTTTGACGTGACTTGTAAAATGTAAAAATTAGTCTGTAATGGATGACTTTAATTTCACTGAATATTAATTGCAGCATTTAATCATTCAGAAGCAATGATCTGTGATATGCATTAGAACATTTTATTCTTACAGAATGAACTTGGCTATTCCATCCCTGCCTTTAGGAGTCCCACTGGTATCCCCTTGCCTGAAACTAGATGCGGTAGAAAATGAAATAACATGCAAACATCACCATATTTGTTTTTTTAAAAAAAATATATTTACTGGTATCCTTTCTTTCCTCATTATCAATTCTACAGTCTTGGACAATCATAATCCTGGAGTACGTCAAAACAGAATTGGTCTCTTCCATGGCTATGTGGTAGTGGGAGCTAACATGGAAGGAAAAGTATGGTACAGGGGTGCTTTTATTATTTATTTATTTGTATCCCACCTTTATTATTATTACAAATAACTCAAGGTGGAGAACACATCCAGCATACCTTCCTTCTCATGTTTTCCCCAAAACAGTCACCCTGTGAGACGAGTTGGGCTGAGAGAGAATGACTGGTCCAAAGTCACTCAGCTGGCTTTCATGGCTAAGGTGGGACTAGAACTTTTTTTTTTTTAAGAAAAAAATTTTTTTTTTATTTTTAAACAAACAATTCATCGTTAATCAATCAGTGTAACATCTGGGTGCAAAAAAATTTGTGTTATCATATTCAACATTTATCATTGTTTTCTTAGTCCTTATTTATCTTTCCTCTTATATTTAAATTTAATGTATTACAACAAAGTGGGGCTAGAACTTAACAGTCTCCCAGTTTCAGCCTGGTGCCTTAACCACTAGACCAAACTAGGTCTCCAAAAACTTTATTCTAGTAAGAGCAGATTCCGTTATGGTCAGGTTTGTTACTCATAGTAGAGTTAAATTTTCTCTCCATTTGGTTATACAAAGAACACAGAAGAGCATAAGCTGAACAATCTTAGACATAGGTGTTTTTTTAGAGGCATGTATGGATATCCATGTAAGCATGGGTGAGAGTAACTGTGGCATAGTGGTTTCTGAACTGGAATAGGAGGAAGAAGATCCAGGTTGCAGTCCTCCCCTAGATATGAAATTTGTTTGGGTTTGAGCTAGTTACTCTCTCTAATCTCCGGACTGGGAAGTGAAAAAATATCTGTCTACCAACTCACATGAGGGGTCATGATGGCTTATAACCTTCAATGACTGCAGTGACTTCATTTGTATGTAAATAAATAAAATATATAAGATAGGAGTGCAAGTGTATGACCACTTCAGCCTTCTTGGGTGAGAATGGGGTAAGGCACAAGCTAACACAGACTGACGAATGTGTCCTCAGCTGATATTTTTCTTGTGAGCTGCTCATTGTTCCTTATTGCATGATCAGTTTGAATCCCTAGGGATCCCATACCTTAGATAAAAGCACTAATTGCAGGAAATGTTAATTATCCAGAAGACTAGTTCTCTTTTCTCTGAAAAAACCTCTGATGAAAACCTGAGGAAATCACTGAGGAAAACAATACTCATCCAAAGATATGCTTTCTCCTGCTCCCCACCCAGAGAGAGAGGGAGAGGGAGGGAGGGAGGGAGGGAGGGAGGGAGAGAGAGAGAGAGAGAGAGAGAGAGAGAGAGAGAGAGAGAGAGAGAGAGAGAGAGAGAGAGAGAGAGAGATATTAGCAATTTTGGTATGACTTCCTTCTGTGATGCTGTTAGCCAGCAAGCAGGAGAATCAGGAATTTGAGATAGATGAATGGGGTCCATGTAGCTAGGCTTTTGATTTGATCAAGTTTCATTATTTATGCAGCCTTAAAGTGGAGCAAAGAAAGAATCAGCTTCTTAAATCCTGTTCAAAGTGACATTTTTCTCAATTCTATGATATAGCCCTCTGGGAACCCATTTATTTATTGCAACAGTCATAGACTACCTTCAATCACCAGACTCTGGTGATTTGTAATCAAAATAGTCCCATAAAACCCTTCCATTCTAGTAAAGGTAAAACAGACAGAATAGTAAAGGTAAAACAGACAGAATATAAAATGAAAAAAATCAGGAAAAAGGCAGCCCAACAAATACCTGCTTATACCTCAGAGGACCAGCAAAATGAAACTGTCCGCCATGTTCAAAAAAAAAAAAAAGACAAAGAAAATATGAGGTCCATCCTGATCTCTGACACCAAACTGTTCCATACTGGTGGGGCAGCCACCAAGGTGGCCTGCCTCTAGATCCCTGCTGACACCACCCTCCCCCTTATTATTGTCTACCCCCGCCACCTTTGTAACATAACTGCAGCCATGTTGCTCCTTAAATGTGGTGATACCTTTGCTAACAAGCACAAAACGAAGCCTTTAGGCACTGTTGAGGCTTTTTCACATATTCAATATTTTCAAGGGATAAGAACAAATTATTTGGCACACTGCATTGCATTGCTGTTGCTTCCTACCCACTGTTCGTTCCTTGCTGTTTATGTTTTTGATGCTTGGATTCTTCCTGGAATCCCAGATTCAAGCTGAGGTCAGCTCCACTTGAAAATATTTTTGTTCTAAGCTTCATGCTAGCCACCGTGATACTCCTCATTTCAGTGGTTATTGGGTACTTGTTTAGCTAGAAATAATGTTACATTTTAGGAATGATCGAAATATATCACAGCTTTTATAAACACCATCATTGGCTGGAAGGGAAATTTTCTGAAGCCTTTGCCTCAAACAGAGCTAGCACAGACATGTCTCTATTCCACTGGAGCTGAAGCAGCACTTATGAGAATGCCAAGGGAATATATATGTTGGCAAGAGAGGAAAGGGTCAAGACTGTGTCCTGTGCGGTATCTTGTCACTATTTATTTTGCAGAAGAAATTCCCTTCTCTGTAACTAGTATAAGAACTCCCAGGGTAAATCCAAAAGGCTTGGTAATGCATTAGCATCAGGTTTGCAATGCTTATTCCTAAAGGGGTCTATGCAAGCAAGCAGGGTATAAGAGTTGGTGTAGCAGTGAATGTCCTGGCCTACAAACTAGGAGTCTGTGAATTCTAGTTTTCCTTTGGGCAAGGAAGCTGGGTGGGCGACTTTGGACTTGCCTCTTTCTGTAAACCCACCCTACAGGAATATTGTAGGGAAAATAGGCAGGAGTGTTAGGTATATTTGCTACCTTGATTTGGCAATAAATGTTTAGATTAAAAATGTATACTATGTATACACATTATGTATACACATTACTATACATAATGTGAAATCGTAACTGCTAGTTGGCTTTCATTTGAATTGAGTTCTTCTCAAAAATGTTGTAATGTTGTAATGTATGTTGTAATGTATCAGCGAAATATACCGTATTTTTTGAAGTATAAGACGCAGCGGAGTATAAGATGCACCTTAGTTTTTGGGGAGGAAAATAAGAAAAAAGCTGATTGGCAGGTGGATTGGCCTCCCGGAATACCCCAAATCAGCTGTTCCCAGAGATGAATTTTAGCAACAGGTTCCTTGATTGTGAGCTCTGTGCCTTGCTTTTTTTTTGCTTTTTTTTTCTGCCTCTGAAACTCTGTTTCAGAAAAAACTTTTTTCTGCCTCTGAAAGTCTCTGAAAAAGAGCTTCAGATAAAAAGCCACTGAAGCTCCGTTTGGGTTTTTTTTCTGAAGCTTTTTTTCTGATACTTTTTTCACCCTCTGAAACCTCCTTTTGAAAAGCTGGGCGGGGCTACATTCGGAGTATAAGACGCACCCAGATTTTCACCCTTTGGTGGGGGAAAGGTGCGTCTTATACTCCGAAAAATATGGTTATGTGCAGATTAAGCACTGTGGTCTTTTGTTACTGGCAAATGGAAATGTTGTCAATGCACAGGGTTCCTAAATGCTATTTAAGGTTTAAACTGCCAGTTTATTATTGTTGTTGTTGTTTTTGTTGTTGTTATCTTTACAATTCATTATAATGTTTCTTTCCAGAGTACATTGTTCAAAATGAGAGTTTATAACAGTCCTGGATTCAAGGCACCTGTTTCACTATCTGTGCTTTCCTGCCTATCATTCATGTTGTAGCCTTTATATGGGCTTGCTAGCTTTCCCTCTTAACAATAATTATACATTCCCCCTTCAATAATTACATATAATTATAACAATGAATGATTATAATTTGTAATTTAAGTTTCCCAAAAACAAAGCCTGAAATATGCCAGATAAATGAAAATATCCCCATTTTTCCTTAATAAGCATATATAAACACGGCCATTTCTCAAACATAGTAAAATCCCTTCACGTTCTGTGAACAATGAGGCCCATTATACAGAATGTGCTATGCTTGAGAAAGCATTCTGTAGTCCTTGGCAGAGCTCTTCAGGCTGAGAATCACAAAGGATTTTGTGCTGCGTATAAATAGGGGGGAAGTGAAAGATGCAAACTATGCAATGTCTTGTTGTATCAAAAAAAAAAGTGGTTTGTTCTTTCAGGCGCCACTGGGATGAAAGAGTTGGCTGTAGCCATGAAAATGTGTGCTGGCACTCTTAAGGTTGCCATAGTGCTTGAGGAAAAGAGAAATACCAGGCTCTTTGGTCTGAAGGAAGGGGATGACTTTAGCATGGAATTATGGACCAAGCTAGCTTAATGCTAGGGCTACTTTGTTTTAAAGAGAAATGTCTTGGGAGCATAGCAACAACTATAATGGCTTATCATGGTCTGTGTAAAAGACAGGAGGACTTTGACTGTTTATGTGCATGGAGGGTGTGTGCAAGAGGAGAAAGAAGTCCTCACCCAACCATCAGCAATGAAAATGATTATGTTTCCCTTGCATGAGAAACAGGGTGGTCCTAGATGTTCTGTGTCTGATAAAGAATGAGAACGGTTGCATGGTACAAAAACGATGAATTGGAGGATGAATGAAAAGGCTTCACTGTCATATACTGATTTGTGAGAAAGAGATTCATTTATTGTTGCGTAGAATGCTCCTCATTTTAAAAAAAATACGTTCTAGGCTTCTTCAGTGTTGTGATGTAATTTCTGCCAGTTTCAGTTCAATTAATGAGCTAATTCTTGCAGGACATAAGTGTAGGTACAGTATGAGAGAGCTGTGTTAGAAAGAGCTATGTTAGATTATAGTAGATCCCCATGCTCTAGGTCAGGAGAGGTCACAGATTCCTTTAGACCATTGCGTGGATGTATGTGCTGTTGCCTGAGGTCATTCATTCCAATGTGTATGTATGTGTTCAGGAATGACTAAGAGCCAGGCTAAAGAATCTTTTAGCCGAAGAGTGATGCACATAACATGTTGATTTTACTACTTGGGTAAATAATTTATCCATCTTTCAGCGGAGCATGAAAAGTGTCACTAGGGATTGCAGCAATGAGGAAAAATTGGAGTAATTGATTCATGATCTTTTCAACAAGCTCTTCCATTTGAGAAATCTCAAAAATTTAAAGTGTTTGGCTAAAAATCACACTTATGGAAAAAGTAATGCCATCATACTGCATTAGTCTCCTTCATAAAAATACAAGTGCATTTATGTGGATGACATACGATTGTAAAATCAACCCTACAGTAAACATTGTAGAGCTGATCATAAAGATAATTTCAGAGCCTCTGGTTAAGAAGAATATTATACTGTTGGTTGTTCCCTAGAGATAGAGAAAAAATTAGTCCAGCTTTTGAATTGGACTCTTAGAAAGAGACCTAATAGTGGCAAGATAATGGAGAAATATGAACATTTTTTCCATCTGTACTTTTGCTATGCTGATTTGCAAAAAGCATACCCTTGGGCACATAAAGAGACTCTGATGATAGAATGGTATTGCTGTGCTGTATTTTTATTTCTGTTTGCTTGAAAACATTTTTCCTAATAGATATATTCTTTGTGTATTGTATGAATCTGTAGGCAAGTTCAGATGACTTTACTGTATCTCCGTTTGTAAGATAACCTTAGATCTATTTAATTTCTGCCTTCACAATTACTATAATTGGGAAAGATTTATGCCTTGTACAGATCATCAGCCATGCATTTACAGGGGCATTTTAATGAACTGATTAGGGAATATTTGTATGGACACATCTGCCCTTGCTCAACTTGAAGTTTTTCAGTGCACAAGTGAATACATGGACCATAATATGTAAAATAATGTTAATATGAGAATGTTTTTGCTTCATGATGCAGAGTTTAAGATAGTTGTCTTAAATTTAAAGTTATAAGTTCCTTGATGTTTAAAGCAGACATGTAAGTTGCAAGCATTTTAAACTAACCATTATTGTTATTGGTGTTATGAATACCCAGATTGTTGGGGCAATATGCTGACTCTGTAAACCGCTTAGAGAGGGCTGTAAAGCACTACGAAGCGGTATATAAGTCTAAGTTCTATTGCTATTGCTATTTACGCAGATAGGAACTCTTTGTTTTTCTTTCCACATTTTTTATTGTAAAGAGGCTCCTATTTCCTGTCATGTTTGGCTTGCAACCACTTTTTGACTACTTGCTGACACTTCAGTTAGCTTTCCTTGTTAGAATTTCAGCACTTCCACATATATTATTTGTTGTGAAAATAATGTCACAATTGCAATAAGAAGGCAGGGAACAAGATAGGGCACTAGTTATGCAACTAATAACTGACAGGCCATTCCAAACTGACGAAAGGGCTGATTTTAAAAGGCCATGCTTATGAGCAAAGGAAAAGGAAAGTGGCTGAATGGATGGAAGACCAAAATGAGGTTGGTCGATGAACAGAGCTGATCTCTAGGGTAAACATTATGACCTAAGGGTCAATTTCCTAAAAGTCAAGTTATGACCACAATTGAGCCCAAAATGTATGTTGCTAAATGAAACATTTGTTAAGTGAGTTTGCCCCATTTTAATACTTTTCTTGCCACCGTTGTTAAGTGAATCATTGCATTAGTAGTAACCCGGTTGTTAAGTGACTCTGTATTCCTTATTGACTTTGCTTGTCAGAAGGTCGCAAAAGCTGATCACATGACTCTGGGACACTGCAGCCATCATAAATATGAGCCAATTGCCAAGCCTCTCAATTTTGATCATGTGACCATGGGAATGTTGCAGTGGTCATAAGTGTGAAAAATGGTCATAACTCACTTTTTTCAGTGCCATTGTAACTTTGAACTGTCATTAAATGAACTGTTGTAAGTCGAGGATTGTGTGTGTGTGTGTGTGTCACTCAAGCTGAAATCAACATGTTGGTTGTCATAGAGCTTTTTATGAGCAGGTACTTGTCCCCATATAATTTAAATTAACCCCAAGGATATTTAAATTATCTTTAAAATTTTCATTACTTACCTAAGTGGTAGATTCAGGAACCTTTCCCAAAGGGGTAAGTTTGCTGCCTGCTGATGCTGATTGTATTGGTAGGTGAAAAATCATTGCCTTCATAAATTGGTTTATAAGGCAGACAGACGATTCTGTATTTTTCACAAAACAAAACAAAAATACTAAAGCCTTTGACTCAGTTTTTTAATCTAGTGCAGGGGTGTCCAAACTTGGTCCCTTTAAGACTTGTAGACTTCAACTCCCAGAGTCCCTCAGCCAGCAAAGCTGGCTGAGGAACTCTGGGAGTTGAAGTCCACAAGTCTTAAAGGGACCAAGTTTGGACACCCCTGATCTAGTGCTTTAATCCTTTTTTTTTAGCTTAGAATAAACATTATCTTTTGAAGGCCCCAAGAAATGCTTTGAAATGTCTTAATGTTCTCTAACCTGTCATATCGCAGTCATGAAGAACACAGTAATGTTGCTGTGTAATATTCACTTCCTTTCTTCAACAGGGGACTACTATTATATATTACTATGTTGTAATATAGAGGTACTGGCTCTGAGGAATATCTGAATGTCTCTGATCATTTTTCTTTTGTATTAAGTACTGCATGATAAGCACTTGTGGCCATCTCTCTTTTTCAATTCAGCCTTGGTAGAAGGCAAGATAATGTTTAGCTCATGGTGCCCTTCAGAACAGGTCCACAGTTATTTGTGTGAAAACAAATAAATATGGGTTATTGTTATTACTGTTCCTACTGAATGCTTTTTAATGGCCTCTGTCTTATTATGCAGTGCCATTTTGAAGCTCATCAAGAGGAAGGGATGGTGATCTCTCATATGGCTGTTGCAGGAGTGGGGATCTGGATTGCCTTCACATCGGGATCAACTCTCCGTCTTTTCCACACTGAAACCCTTAAACATCTCCAGGATGTTAATGTGGCCACTCTTGCTCACAATATGTTATCAGGTACCATTATTTATTCATTACCAGATTGTTTGTTTGAACAGGTCTTGCTTTGTGCGCATGATGTTAAATCTGAAGGTTTAAACTTGAGATTGTGCAACTTGATGCCCTGTCATTGGCACTTAATATCCAAAACCTATGGAAATCACCTAATAATCCAGTTTTGCTATCATTCACAAATGTGACTTGTCTTTTGCTCATAACACTGGTCTGAATGGAAACCTTAAGGACCTGATTTCTGGAAGACAAGTATTAATGTAATTGTAAAAAAAACTGCTGGATGAAGAAAATAGTAAGATAGAAAATCAGAGGGAGCCAGTTTGGCTTAATGGTTAAGGCATCAGGCTAGTAGCTGAGAGACTTTGAGTTCGAATCCCATTTTATGAGGGCTGTAAAGCACTGTGAAGCGGTATGTAAGTCTAAGTACTGTTGCTATTTAGACAGGAGGCCAGTTGGGTGATCTTAGCTGAGTCATTTTTTCTCAGCACTAGGAAAAAGGCAAGGCCAGATCATTTTTGAAAATCTTTCCAAGAAAACTGCAGGGGTTTCTCCAGACAGTCGCCAAAGTCAATCTGCATGTTTACAAAGCTTCTACTTTATCTGAAATGTTCCCCCATCCACAATTCATGTAACAGTTGCAGTAGAGTTTTTTGTACAGAGTAGCAAATATTATGTTATAGCTAAAATTGATTTGATGTGGAACAAGAAAAAGGGGGATTTGTTTAAATGTTCTTGGGTCATAGTAAAAGCTGGAAAAAGTTGAAAACAAAACAGCAAATGCATTGATCTGTAGGTAATAGACTTCTGAAAAGCAGAAAGTAAGCAATAGAATAAAAGGAGTGTGCTTTTTAACGCTTTTTACACTCGTGGCTGTATTGCTGTATATTTTACTTGCCCATTTCTTCAGGTTCAAACTATTCTGGAATGGAAGTGTTTCCTTCATAAGTAGTATAATCTAGCACACTTATACACACAAATATCTGTTTCCAAAATTACAAAGCAAGTCTACATTCTGTAACTATACTGAACATGCAGAAGGCAAGCTGTTGCTAGGTGGGCATTGCTAGAAGTAGATCCATTCCCTGCATCATTATTTAAAAATCACTGGGCTAGAAGGCATAAAAGCTATTGTAAATAACTGCTTAGTATTTACATGTTATATCTGAAGACATTCTTCTGTAGTCCTTTTTTATATATGAACATCCAGGCATGAAAGTTTAGATTTCATAAAATCCTAATCACTATAGTTGGCTCCAAAAGCCACGGTAAATTCTTTTTCACTTTTAGAACATCTGGAATTAGAGATGTAATCTCTAGTTAAATCTTAATTTTAGAATTAAGTTTCTTAATTCTATAATTCTCACCAACTACAGGTAGTCCTTGACTTATGATGATAATTGGGACTGGAATTTATGTAGTATTTGTAAGGTGTGAATGCAGCAATGGCAGTCCCTATAGTCCTGTTTGCTGCTGTTAACCAAACCATACAGCCATAAGACAAAGCGACTTCCCACCAGCTTCCCGCAATCGAGTCAGTGGGGAAGCTGGCAAAAAGTCTCTGGTACTGGGCAAACAGGTTGGCAGATAGATGCCTGGCTACTGCCAGGTTGGGGAGTGTATGAGAGTGGGAGGGAGATATGGCAAGGGTGGGAGATGCATGGGGATATGTGAGGGTGTGTGAGAAGCACAACAAAGTTTGGGGAAGGTGTGAGAGAATGCACAAGAATGCAAGAGAGGCTCAGGGAGAGAGATGAGAGAGAGATGAGATGCGAGAGAGATGTGACAAGGGACAGCAAGGGTGTAATGGAGGTATGAGGCTTGAGGAGGGCACATGAGAGTGTACTGGGGTGCAGGGGAGGCATGACAAGGATTGGGAGGATTTGCAGGGGTGCAAGGGGAGTGCAGCAAGCCTTGACAGGAGCAAGGAAGGCACAGTGGGAATAAGGAGTGTGTGTGAGAGTATGAGTGTGGAGAGATGTACGGGAAGGCTTGGTGTGGCTGCATGGGGGTGCATGAATGACCAGCATGGCAGGAGCTCAGAGAAGCTGAGGGAGGATTTATGGGTAGGGAAGACTTATTCCACTGACTTGTGAGCTTCCAAGCCAGCTACCTTATTGACTTTTTGGGGAAGGCAGCAGGGAAGGTTACGAACAGCAATCACATGATTAGTGCTGCAATTGGTGGCAAGTACGAGCCAGTTGCCAAGTCACAGATTGTGATTCTGTGACTGCAGGGGTGCTGGAGCGGCCAGAACTCCAAAGGCCAGTCATAACCACCCTTCATTCAGAACCATCATAATTCTGAATGGTCACTAAATGAATGGTCATAAGACGAGGGCTATACTATATCATTAAGCTTTGTTTTCATCATCTTATACCCATGATGGTGAACCTATGACATGCGTGCCAGAGGTGGCATGCAGAGCCCACTATGGACACGTGAGCCGTCACCCCAGTTCAGCTCCGCCACCCATGCACGCGCGCCTCCTGCTGGCTAACTGGTTTTTGAGTCTCTGCAGGGGTGCGTGAGGGGGGCCACGTGCGCATGTGGGGAGGCACATGCAGTGGGGTGGGGGGCATGCGATGTGGCACATTCGAAGAGGTGGGGCGCATGCGCAGGAGCTGCATGTGCGTTGCATTTTGGGGGTTTGGGTGCGCACATGCGCATCCGCGCTTTGGCCACTCAATCCAGAAAAGCTATCACTGTCCTATACCAAAGGAAAAATTACTTTATGGTAGGCTCTGATAAAGGCACTTTTGGTTGTTGATTATGATTGATTATATGCCATGAAGTCATTGCTGAAATTTAGTGACCACACAGATTTTTATCAATGGCAATCTGCCTCTAACTGGTCTTTCAGGACTTCCAATGGTGCCTTTATTGCCACTGTAACTGAATCCATCCAGCTTGATACTAATTATCCTCTTACATTTTAAAAACACATAAATACAACCCAGATTCATTTATTTATCCAGACACAGCAGGATAGAGTAAAACACCTGCCTAACATCACCTCAAGATATGCTAAGAAAAATGGCCTTAAATAAAGGTGCAGTTTGAGCACCTTTAAATAAAATATGCTTTCAGATCATTCCTGCTCCTAAGATGAAATCAATCTATCTATCTGTTACTTTTTATGGAAAGCATGAAAGAAGGGAACATACTGTGCATTCATCTAAAACACATATTCAGTTTGTATATCACACCCACAACTTTCTCATCTTGTAAGTAATTATATGTCAACTTACTGGGAAATCTGAAATGCTTTCTCATCCAGAAAATTGCACAACAGGTGCCAATGGTGGCATCTTTTAAATGTCGTGTGTTCTCTGTGCTTATGTATCTGGAGTGTGAGCCAATTGTGATGTTTTAACTTTTTAATTTTTCAAATGGTAAAATGATTTGTTTGATATTTTAATTGCTTGTGCATTGCTTTGAGATAGTAATTCAAGAGTTTGTTAACACAAAAAATATGATATCCATACACCTATATGTTCCACAAATATATGGCTATAATCTCATGATATGTGGATTCTTATGCAAGAACACTTTTATCTTGAGAGATTTACCTTGATAATCTGTATGTTTCAGATAGATTTAGTTTTAATTTGGAATGGAGTTGCCTATATCACATAACAAAAAAAAGAAAAATCATATCACCTAAGATGGCGCCGACGAAGGCTGCCTCGGTGAAATGCTCTCTAATTGTTTCTTTATTTCTAATTGTTCTCTGTGACTCACTACGGATTTCCTACTCACGAGACCATCTGCTAAAAATTAAGGAACATTTCTTTAAGGAGCAGCTTTCTTTAATCTCACCCCCGCCTGTCTTTACAAACACGGAGGAGATTCTAACACAGGAGGAGGCAATTCCCACGGAGCCATGGATTACTAAAAAAACCAAACGACGGAAACGAAGGAAACGAGGTAAAAGATCTGGGATCTTAATCAAGCTAAGAACTCGCACTAAAACTCCTCTGCCTTCAATTTTCCTAACAAATATACGCTCACTTGCAAATAAGATGGATGAAATACTCCTCTTAAACAAATACTATTCTGATTTTCGCAATTCAGCAGTCCTATGCTTCTCTGAAACCTGGTTAAATGAATCAATTGAAAATAGCAGCCTGAACATTCCAGGATTTCAAATTGAACGATCAGACAGGATTCCAGAAACATCTGGTAAAAGAAAGGAGGAGGCTTATGCCTATATATTAATTCAACCTGGTGTCAAGATTTTAACATAATTTACAAATTCTGTGACAACAATTTAGAGACTCTAATTATCAACTGCAAACCTTACTATTCGCCTCGTGAATTTTCCTCATTTCTTCTAATTGCTGTTTATGTCCCACCACAAGCCTGTGTAAACGAGGCATTACGAACTCTAGCTGACCAAATCATGGAGGCTGAAGCCAAACACCCTGATTCACTGGCCATTGTTTTGGGAGATCTAAACAAGGCAAACTTAAGGAAAGAACTACCAAAATACTTTCAGCATGTCAATTGTCCCACCAGAGGCAAGAATACTCTAGACCACTGCTACACAACACTAAAAGATGCCTATCGGTCTTTACCACGTGCAGCTGTAGGACACTCTGATCATTGCATGATTCACCTTGTACCTGCTTACAGGCAAAGACTTAAAGCCATAAAACCAATAATTAAATCAGTGAAAACCTGGACGGAGGAATCAGAATTAAAGCTACAGGCATGTTTTGACTGCACTGATTGGAATATTTTAAAGATACCTCTGCAGACCTGGATGAACTCACAGATACTGTAACATCATATGTCAGCTTCTGTGAAGACCTATGTGTACCTACAAGGAACTTGCGAATACACAGTAATAACAAACCTTGGTTTACACCTAAACTTAAGCAGCTACGACATTCCAAAGAGGAAGCCTACAGAAAAGGTGATAAAATGCTGTACAATCAGGCCAGAAATGCACTAACAAGGGAGATAAGAGCAGCAAAAAGAAGCTACTCTGAAAAGCTAAAGAATCAATTTTCAGCAAATGAACCAGCAAACATGTGGAAAACTCTTAAAAATATCACCGGCTATGGCAAACCTCCTTCCCAGGCTGAAGGTAATCAACAACTGGCAGATGACCTGAATGAGTTTTACTGCAGGTTTGAAAGGAAACTACAGCCACCTATCTCCACACGCCCCATCTCAGACACACCAACAACAGCCAAGCCTCCTACAACTGACCCCATTTCATTGGGTTCACAACCCCTAGTGATCACAGAAAAGGAAGTGCAGGACCTATTTCACAGACAAAAGCCAGGAAAAGCTCCAGGCCCAGACAAGATAACTCCTTCTTGCTTAAAAGTCTGTGCTCACCAATTGGCCCCATCTTCACCCATATTTTCAATAAATCACTAGAGATGTGTTATGTTCCTTCTTGCTTCAAACGCTCTACCATCATCCCAGTGCCGAAGAAGCCCACCATCAAGGAACTGAATGACTACAGACCAGTTGCTCTAACATCTGTAGTCATGAAAACCTTTGAAAGGCTAGTGCTTTCCTACCTGAAAACCATCACGGATCCGCTGTTAGACCCCTTGCAATTTGCATACCGAGCAAATAGATCAACAGATGATGCTGTTAATATGGCTCTGCACTACATCCTACCTCATCTTGAGTCTCCAAAGACCTATGCAAGGGTCCTTTTGTAGACTTTAGTTCAGCATTCAATACCATCATTCCAGACATTCTTCTAACTAAGCTAAACCAGCTACAGGTACCGGAACAGACTTGTAAGTGGATCACAAGCTTCCTAACAAACAGGAAGCAGCAGGTGAAGCTAAGCAAGATCACATCAAATACCTGTACAATTAGCACAGGGGCCCCAAGGCTGTGTGCTCTCCCACTTCTCTTCTCTCTGTATACCAATGACTGCATCTCCAATGATCCATTTGTTAAGCTACTGAAGTTCGCAGATGACACAACAGTGATTGGTCTCATTCGAGACAATGACGAATCCGCATATAGACGAGAGGTCGAACGACTAGCCTTGTGGTGCAACCAAAACAATCTGGAACTGAACACACTCAAAACCGTAGAAATGGTGGTAGACTTTAGGAAAAACCCTTCCATACTTCCACCTCTCACAATACTTGACAACACAGTATCAACAGTAGAAACCTTCAAATTTCTGGGTTCTATCATATCGCAAGATCTCAAATGGACAGCTAACATCAAAACATCATTAAAAAGGACAACAAAGAATGTTCTTTCTGCGCCAACTCAGTAAGCTCAAACTGCCCAAGGAGCTGCTGATCCAATTCTACAGAGGAATTATTGAGTCTGTCATTTGCACCTCTATAACTGTCTGGTTCGGTTCTGCAACCCAACAAGAAAAACACAGACTTCAGAGGATAATTAGAACTGCAGAAAAAATAATTGCTACCAACTTGCCTTCCATTGAGGACCTGTATACTGCACGAATCAAGAAGAGGGCCATGAAAATATTTGCAGATCCCTCGCATCCTGGACATAAACTGTTTCAACTCCTACCCTCAAAACGACGCTATAGAGCACTGCACACCAGAACAACTAGACACAAGAACAGTTTTTTCCCGAAGGCCATCACTCTGCTAAACAAATAATTCCCTCAACACTGTCAGACTATTTACTGAATCTGCACTACTATTAATCGTTTCATAGTTCCCATCACCAATCTCTTTCCACTTATGACTGTATGACTATAACATTACTGGCAATCCTTATGATTTATATTGATATATTGACCATCAATTGTGTTGTAAATGTTGTACCTTGATGAACGTATCTTTTCCTTTATGTAACACTGAGAGCATATGCACCAAGACAAATTCCTTGTGTGTCC